>NC_047121.1:29995305-30012805 GCF_902500255.1 Thalassophryne amazonica
TGGGGTAAAAACAGCAAAAATGGTGACAAAGGTCAGTTTCAGTTTGTACAAGGGTGAAAGTTAAAGTTACTTCAGTTTTGGTAAAAAGTGATGCAAATGATTGGTTGAGTGAATAGGATTAATAAATGGAATAGTTTTGACTATGTCAAATGCTTGGTCTCCAAAGTAAAGGTCAAACAAGGTTGACGTCCTTAGGATTCTATGACATGTGACATGTGTTACCTCGTAACATGATAACGTAGCGTGATAGATGGTGCAAACTATTCCTTTTTAAAATACTATTAACTAAACCAAGAATTTGCATAATTTTTTACCAAAATTGGAGCAAGTTTAATGTTTGACCCCTGTACAAACTGAAACTGACCTTTGTCACGATATTTGCTGTTTTTACCCCATAACTCCAGAACATTCAGTCATAGATAGTCCAAACTATACCTTTTTGGAAGCTGTGTAATCAGATAAATAATGTGGTATACTTTTCAATATGATTGGAGCATTGTTAAAGTTTGACCCCTGTGTAATTCTTTATTGACCGCTGTAGCTCATTAGAGGTCAGCTCCAGGATGCCTCCATATCTGAAAATAAATATTAGTTAATTTAGAATATTTGTGCCACATTTCATGCTTTTATCACAAACTGAATGATTGTTATGGAAATTTTAGGGCAATTCTAGGGTAACGGAATTACAATCGGCGAAGCGCAGCTTGTGCTGCATTCAAGGGCACTCAGAGCACAGTTTTCGCCGGTTAAAGTCATTCGCGAGGTCCCTTTTTTTAAAAAAAAAAATGTCACCCACTTCTGATTGGGGTGGCAACTGGGGTGGCAAGAGCTATTTTTAGGGTGGCAGTTGCCACCCCATGCCACCCCAGTAGATCCGCCCCTGGTTTGATGTAAACTGGGATACACAGTGGAAAAACTGGAGATTGACATTAAATTTATTTAGAAGATGTGGCCAACAATGACCTTAAAAAGTCGCTAGCCTTTGAACAAATGCAACTATTGGTAATTTTTTTAAAGTAGGTCAAGGTCATCGGCCTTCAAACCCATGCAACATACTCCTCCAAGGCATGTACCCACCAAATATGAGGTTTTTGCAAGCAGTAGGTGCTGAGGTACATTGTGACAAACGAATTGCGGCCGGATAGACGGACAACCCGGATGCTATATGCCCTGCTGCACGGGGCATAACAAAAAAATCCAGAAAATCACATTGTATGATTTTTATATGATTAATTTGCATTTATTGCATTAAATAAATATTTGATCACCTACCAACCAGCAAGAATTCTGTCTCTCACAGACCTATTCATTTTTCTTTAAGAAGCCCTGCACTCTTGAACTGTATTAATTGTAGCACCTGTTTGAACTTGTTACCTGTATAAAAGACACCTGTCCACACACTCAATCAATCACACTCCAACCTGTCCACCATGGCCAAGAACAAAGAGCTGTATGAGGACACCAGGGACAAAACTGTAGACCTGCACAAGGCTGGGATGGACTACAGGACAACAGGCAAGCAGCTTGGTAGAAGACAACTGTTATGATTATTTATTAGAAAGTGGAAGAAACACAAGATGACTGTCAAGCTTCCTCGGTTTGGAGCTCCATGCAAGACCTCACCTCGTGGGGTAAGGATGATTCTGAGAAAGCCCAGAACTACACGGGAGGACCTGGTCAATGACCGGAAGAGAGCTGGGACCACAGTTGCAAAGATTACATTAGTAACACATGATGCAACCATCGTTTAAAATCCTGCAGGGCAGCAAGGTCCCCCTGCTCAAGCCAGCAGATGTCCAGGTCCGTTTGAAGTTCACCAATTACCATCTGGATGATCCAGAAGAGGCATGGGAGAAGGTCTTGTGGTCAGATGAGACCTAAATAAATGTTTTTGGTATCAACTCCACTCACCGTGTTTGGAGGATGAGAACAACCCCAATAACACTGTCCCAACCGTGAAGCATGGGGGTGGAAAGGGGACAGGACGACTGCATCGTATTGAAAGGAGGATGGATGGGGTCATGTATCGCGTGATTTTGGCAAACAGCCTCCTCTGGACATCTACACTGTTGGAGAGGCAGTCTCTACGTCAGTAAAGCGGCACCAGTTGGGCAAGTGGTGAAGACTAGCAGATGCCAGTCATACCTTAATCAGGGAAAGACCATCAACAGATCTTCCACTTATTACTTTCCCATGTGATGGGGTAGGAAAAAGATATTCTTCTGTGAATAAATTTAGCAGAGTGATAACAGTGAGGGTCAGACTGGCTTTGAACACAACCTCACCTGGAATCACTTGTTTTATGGACAGATCATCGATCAGGGGGAAAGCCGGAGCTGGAGTGTTGATACAACACGGCGGCCTGACACAGGAAAAGGGGTTTAAAGTGGGCACATTCATCACCGTCTCTCAGGCTGAGGTGTTTGTTGTCATTTTTGCATTTACGCAATATCTCTAAAATTAGGTCTTGTCTCAGAGTGATGCTGAAAAACTAATTCATGCATTTATTTCCTCTAGGCTGGACTATTGTAATTCATTATTATCAGGTTGTCCTAAAAGTTCCCTGAAAAGCCTTCAGTTAATTCAAAATTCTGCAGCTAGAGTACTGACAGGGACTAGAAGGAGAGAGCATATCTCACCCATATTGGCCTCTCTTCATTGGCTTCCTGTTAATTCTAGAATAGAATTTAAAATTCTTCTTCTTACTTATAAGGTTTTGAATAATCAGGTCCCATCTTATCTTAGGGACCTCATAGTACCATATCACCCCAATAGAGCGCTTCGCTCTCAGACTGCAGGCTTACTTGTAGTTCCTAGGGTTTGTAAGAGTAGAATGGGAGGCAGAGCCTTCAGCTTTCAGGCTCCTCTCCTCTGGAACCAGCTCCCAATTCAGATCAGGGAGACAGACACCCTCTCTACTTTTAAGATTAGGCTTAAAACTTTCCTTTTTGCTAAAGCTTATAGTTAGGGCTGGATCAGGTGACCCTGAACCATCCCTTAGTTATGCTGCTATAGACTTAGACTGCTGGGGGGTTCCCATGATGCACTGAGTGTTTCTTTCTCTTTTTGCTCTGTATGCACCACTCTGCATTTAATCATTAGTGATTGATCTCTGCTCCCCTCCACAGCATGTCTTTTTCCTGGTTCTCTCCCTCAGCCCCAACCAGTCCCAGCAGAAGACTGCCCCTCCCTGAGCCTGGTTCTGCTGGAGGTTTCTTCCTGTTAAAAGGGAGTTTTTCCTTCCCACTGTCGCCAAGTGCTTGCTCACAGGGGGTCGTTTTGACCGTTGGGGTTTTTACGTAATTATTGTATGGCCTTGCCTTACAATATAAGCGCCTTGGGGCAACTGTTTGTTGTGATTTGGCGCTATATAAATAAAATTGATTGATTGATTGATTTAGTGTGTGGAGCTCCTGATTAACCTCAATTTTAGGGGTAAAAGAGTTTTTATTTACTCAGTCAGGCATGTATATGAGCTGTTAAAGGGCCAGTCTACTCATCAGCTTTGGTGTGAAAGTGTGTCCAGGACTTAACACACTGGGAGACACGAATGATGTAGTTGTAGTGTGGGTACCTGGTCACACAGACATTGCAGGTAATGAGATAATGGACCGGCTCACAACATTGGGGAGCTCAACTAAATTTGTGGGTCCAGAGCCTGTTGCAGAGGTGTTAGCTGCTGTGCAGAAGACCGCCCTCTAGAACTGGGTCAGGAAGCAGCACCACAAATGATGGCAGCACCTGAGTCGCTACAGGCAGGTAAGACGGCTCGTGGAAGGTCTAACCCTAAGATTTTCCAGGGAGCTAGTTGGCTTGCACACACATGGTCTGAGAGTCCTTCAGGTGTCTTTTGACAAACTCCTGGTGGGCTGCCATTTTACTAAGGAGTGGCTTCCCGTCTGGAGACTCGACCATACAGGCCAGATTGGTGGATTGGTGCAGAAACTTGTCTTTCTGGAAAGTTTTTTCTCTCTCCACAGAGGAATGCTGGAGCTCTGACAGAGTGACCATCAGGTTCTTAATCACCTCAGTGACTAAGGCCCTTCTCTCCTAATCGCTGAATTTAGATGGGCGGTCAGCTAGGAAGAGTCCAGGTGGATCCGAATGTTTTCTGTTATGGATTATGGAGACCACTGTGCTTATTGGGACCTTCAAAGCAGCAGAAATGTTTCTGTACCTTTCCCCAGGTTTGAGTCTCCAGACAATCAGTCTTGAGGGTCTACAGACAATTCCCGCAAAGATGATTGGGCAAAACTGCCCAAAGATAGGTGTGCTGGACTATCAAAGTTAATTATTTAAAAATCATACAAAGTGATTTTCTGGATTTTTTTTTTCTTCTTCTTTTTAGATTCTGTCTCTCACAGTTCAAGTGTGTCTAATAAGAATTACAGACCTCTCCATTCTTTGTATGTGGGAAAACTTGCAAAATCAACAGTGTATAACACACTTATTTTCCTCACTGTACATGCTAGGTCACGCACCGAGAAACACGCCATGTTACAAAATGTCATAGCTGATATTTTTCTTACCATGCAAGTGATACTCCTCATCTGAGTCTCCCTAAGTACTTGTTTTTGACACAAAGTAGTTCCAGCAGTATCCACGGATAGAAACCAGATGTACCAAACGTCCACTCGCCACCTTCGATTACGAATCAGTGGTTAACGTCCAAATCCTTTTTTTTTTTTTTTTTTTTTATGTTGTGCATTTCTGAAATGGAAATTTTTGGGACGTTATTTTTTTTAATCCATTCACAAGTAAAATAGCCAGTGCTATAATTTTGAATTTGTTGTGAAAGTGTAGGGACACGGACCCACAACAGGGGGCGCAAATGAACGGACAATGGAATAAGCCAATAAATAACAATTTAATGTTGTGAATGTGCACAACAGAGCAACAGACAACACAATTGAGATCAACAGTCAAATTAGTCACAGTGATGTGTGGGCAGGCTCGAGGATAGAAGACGCCCGTCCAGAAAAGAGCCGGATCCCACACGCCTTCCACTTCCACCGGACCTGAAGCAACCCTGGAGCCACCAAGCGCTGGGTCCCCAGGTGTCCACTGCCTCCGGCTGTCAGATCGGGTACTGCTGGCAGGAAGAACAGACAGGTGATGGTGGGTGTGTGAACACCCAGCAAACAGTTCAGTACAATGGTGGAAAGCACCTCCACCTCTTAATCACAATGTTCCAGAATTACGTGCAGATCCTGTTGGTAGACTTAGTAGTCCTTAACCGAGGAGCGGAGTACGCCAACTTCCCAAACACACGACTACTCCTTACGTACAAACAGGTTTGTCTGCAAAAGCAGTGTTACACACAGAAGCAAATACGTTACTACTGTTGTTTACACAGGCTGAGCGGTTTACCTGATCGGTAGACAATTTCTCGGCAGTGAGGTGAAGATGCTGCCCGGCTCTTATGGAGATGTGATTGATGATGATGAGTGACAGCTGGTGTTGTTGATGGGTGACAGCTGCCACTCCCGATTGCTCCGCGCCCTCTCGTGCCTGAAGCCCGCACTTCAGGCAGGGTGCCTCTGGTGGTGGGCCCAGCAGTACCTCCTCTTCAGCGGCCCACACAACAGGACCCCCCCTCAACGGGCGCCTCCTGGCGCCCGACCAGGCTTGTCCGGATGACGGTGTAGAAGTCGGCCAGGAGGGCCGGGTCCAGGATGAAGCTCCGCTTCACCCAGGAGCGCTCTTCGGGTCCATAACCCTCCCAGTCCACCAGATACTGGAAACCCCGGCCCTTCCGACGGACGTCCAGGAGCCGGCGAACTGTCCACGCGGGCTCCCCGTTGATGATCCGGGCAGGAGGGCGGCGCCGGTCCGGGGGTACAGAGGGAAGAGGTGTGGTGAGGCTTAATCCGGGAGACCTGGAAGACAGGATGAGGACTGTCAGGATGGGGAATGGTCCAATAAATCGTCCTTGAGTTTTTGGGATTCCACCTGGAGAGGGATGTCCTTCGTCGATAGCCAAACCTCCTGCCCGGGCTGGTATGCAGGGGCCGGGGATCGCCGGCGGTCTGCATGGGCCTTGGCCCTCGTCCGGGCTTTGAGCAGGGCAGAGCAGTCAAGGGCAGAGCAGTCAGAGTGCCACACCCGACGGCACCTCCTCAGATGGGCCTGGACCGGCAGCTCTGGCTTCTGGTGGGACGCAGAGTATGTTCCTCGGGCCGGTCCCCGGGTCCGGGTTCCGTGCCAGGGCCTCCCGGACGGTCTTCTCCACGTCCCAGTGAGGGCTGCCACGATAGTGGACTCGGGGATGATGGGTTCCGGTGGATCTGACAGTTCGACTTTGACCTCCTCTTCATGGACCCCGGGACAGGGCGTCACATCGCTGGTTTTTGGTCCGGAGCGGTAGGTAATCCGGAAGTCAAAATGCCCGAAGAACAGTGAACAGCTAGCCACTCCCGGTTGCTCCGGCGCCCTCTCGTGCCTGAAGCCCGCACTTCAGGCAGGGCGCCCTCTGATGATGGGCCAGCAGTACCTCCTCTTCAGCGGCCCACACAACAGAATTTACTCTAAATTGGTGTTTTGAGTTCAAATTCACCTCAAATTTCAGTTAAAATGTATTAATTTATCTCAGACCAGGGCTAAAATGTAATCTCCTTGTTGGGGTAATAATTATGATGAGAAATGACTAATCTGTCCATCATAATTATCTCCAGTGCGTTTCTTATCTTCTCTTCAGCACCTTGTTAATGGAGTTCACTACCGTTGGGGGTTCTTTGCACCTAGTGGCCGTGCGTTGGATGAAATTACAGAAATGGTGGATGCAGGACAGGTACGTTACGCCACAATTCATTAAAATCACATTTAGGTCTTTGGCGTCAACTCACAAAAGACATCTCAAGGCATGTTATATACACGGCAGGTTAACGCTTGATAATGTATTTTACAGAAACCCAACATTCCCCCTCGAGCAGGGTTGGGTAGGATTACTTTGAATGTAATCCCAAAGTAATCAGATTACAAGTAATCCAAATATATGTACATACATATATGTACTCCACATGTATTCTTTCAAAGTAATCCTACCCAACCTTGCCCTCGGTGCAAGAGAGGTACAGAACGTGACTAACACCACCGCGGCTGCATGTAATGTAATTTTGCAGGGCAAACTCAAATCACTCACTGTAGGTGAAAGTGTCAGAAGTGTTTTACCAGTTGATGACAGGAATGAAACAAAAAGTGAACAGTGATTATCACTGTTGCTGTACAGTATAAGGTGTTAGGTTCAAACCCTGGACACACCTGGACTTTTGTCCTGAAAGCACATCTGTTTAAATGTTTGCCAAATCAAAATGCAGCAGTTCCACATTGGGATTTATAATACTGCAGGTTGACTTTGTACACATTTTTGCTGGATGCCCTTCCTGACGCAACTCCACATGACATGTAAAATGGACAAATTTGGTCTTGAACTGGGAACCTTCTGATCTCAAAGCACTAAAGGCTTGGTCACCACATCACACTGCTCATTGATGTACACATGTTTTTTTTATATATATATATAATCAGTTCTTATGTGATGTCAACAGTCGTGTCCTTTTCTGAAGTTGAGCTGTGATGTTATAAGAAGAAAATGCTTTCTCTGTCTGCCGTGCAGATTCGTGCAGTGGTCGACAAGACCTTCACCTTTTCCGAGGTTCCTCAGGCCTTCGATAAGTGGAGAAGGGTCACGCCCGAGGAAAGACTGTGGTCCAAATCAGCAGAGAAGTGTGAGAGAAACCAGAACACTGAACCTACTGATGCTATGACACTATCAGTGATGTCATTAATGGACTGTTCTTTGAGCACCTGAGCAGAAGGTTACTAGTTATCATTGAAAGTAGTAGTTTTCACGTGTTCTTTGATTATATGGTTTAAAGAAAACTGAGATTGCAATTTGATGTCTGACGTATTTAAAAAAAAAAATCTTCCTTCTATTGTCAAATATGTGATCCATAAAACCACAATAAAGGCATGAAATTGCAACAAATGTGTCAGACAGTTTGCAAATATGAGACTCAATCGGATAGTCAACAAACAAAGATCATCCCGTGTGGCTACCATGGAACAATGTAATATAGCAGCCAACAAATATTTTCTTTGCAAGGATTCAGTGACTCAATGCCACCCTGTGCATAGAATGACCAGACGCTCCCTCTGTGCTCAGAGCTTTTCTTTCCTCCTGTTAACATTCCTGGTCTGGCTGCAGGTGCCCATTTAGTGTAGGAGATTTCCACACGTGCATGTGAGTCCCACCCTTTGCCCACTGTTAATTTTTTAAGGTGGTGGATAGCAGCAGCATTTCTAGAAAAGAAATGCATACAGAAATCACCTTTAGAGGCTAAACTCAAAGCTGTTGCACAAGAATGTAGTCAGATTAGAGTCCACAAATGTGGCTTTTTCCACATAGCAATCATTTCAAAGTTTTAGTTTAAAAGGAAATAAATTCAGAAATTACATAATAATAATAAAGCCATGTGATTTAAAATGTGTTCTTTATGAATCTGACTTTGTTTTCCACTTCCTCAAAGGTTTGGGTTGGTCCTAGAAGATTTTCATATTTAAAAGTGGACCCTGGTTTAAATTTGGGAACAGCTGCATTAGTAGATTTAATTACGGTGTTTGATTTATATTATTATATAGTATTATAGTAGTTTTTGAGAGATTATTTCAGCCACAGTGGTTTAATATTATAAAGTGAAAAATACAAAAAAAAAAAAAAAATGTGTGTTGGAGTTTTATCTGTGCACTTATTCCACTGGTCCACCAATCAAAGCCTTGCTGATACGCTGCAGTTTCAGCTCTTTATGATGTCAAATGGACTGCATTGCACTTTTTACACCTACACTCAACAAAAATATAAACGCAACACTTTTGTTTCTTGCTCCCATTTTGTATGAGATGACTCAAAGATCTAAAACTTTTTTCCACATACACAATATCACCATTTCCCTCAAATATTGTTCACAAAACAGTCTAAATCTGTGATAGTGAGCACTTCTCCTTTGCTGAGTAATCCATCCACCTCACAGTGTGCCATACCAAGATGCTGATTAGACAGCATGATTAGTGCACAGGTGTACCTTAGACTGTCCACAATAAAAGGCCACTCTGAAGGTGCAGTTTTATCACACAGCACATGCCACAGATGTCCGCAAGATTTGAGGGAGCGTGCAGTTGGCATGCTGACAGCAGGAATGTCAACCAGAGCTGTTGCTCGTGTATTGAATGTTCATTTCTCTACCATAAGCCGTCTCCAAAGGCGTTTCAGAGAATTTGGCAGTACATCCAACCAGCCTTACAACCTCAGACCACGTGTAACCACACCAGCCCAGGACCTCCACATCCAGCATGTTCACCTCCAAGATCGCTGAGACCAGCCTACCTCGGACAGCTGCTGAAACAATCGGGATTTGCATAACCAAAGAATTTCTGCACAAACTGTCAGAAACCGTCTCAGGGAAGCTCATCTGCATGCTCGTCGTCCTCATCGGGGTCTCGACCTGACTCCAGTTCGTCGCGCAACTTCACACAGCCATTGAAGAGGAGTGGACCAACATTCCACAGGCCACAATTGACAACCTGATCAACTCTATGCAAAGGAGATGTGTTGCACTGCATGAGGCAAATGGTGGTCACACCAGATACTGACTGGTATCCCCCCCAATAAACAAAACTGCACCTTTCAGAGTGGTCTTTTATTGTGGCAGTCTAAGGCCACCTGTGCACTAATCATGGTGTCTAATCAGCATCTTGATATGGCACACCTGTGAGGTGGGATGGATTATCTCAGCAAAGGAGAAGTGCTCACTATCACAGATTTAGACTGGTTTGTGAACAATATTTGAGGGAAATGGTGATATTGTGTATGTGGAAAAGTTTTAGATCTTTGAGTTCATCTCATACAAATGGGAGCAAAACCAAAAGTTTTGCGTTTATATGTTTGTTGAGTATATATC
Organism: Thalassophryne amazonica; assembly: GCF_902500255.1. NCBI lineage: Eukaryota > Metazoa > Chordata > Actinopteri > Batrachoidiformes > Batrachoididae > Thalassophryne > Thalassophryne amazonica. The sequence goes on from NC_047121.1 coordinate 30,005,262, forward strand.
AAGAAGCTCAAACCACTTTACCTTGATGCCTCACATTCAGAATAAGGAGCCAAGGTTCTCCCCCCTGCATGTAGCGGCTGAACTTTGCGTTGTGTTGTTATGACTCTGCCCATTCACTCCTTTTGGGACGCGAGCTCACGATCCTCCACATGGAACTCGGACTCTCTAACCAGAAGGCCAAAACCCAGGGCTTTGGCCTTGTGACCAGAGAATCCTTTTGAGCTGTTGGGAGTGAGGTTTGCTAACTGCATATATACAGCAACACCTGCTGGCCTCCGTTACATGTGTACTTTTTTTTCCCCCTGTGCGCAACCCCTTCCTGCGTACTAGCCGAGGTACACAGCACAATGCACCTCTATGCAGGCCCGGTGTGAAAGAGCCTTTAAGTCGCACAAACGGGCTTCAGATTTGATTGGACTCGAGGTTCAAGACTCGTGAAACGTATCGGTGGGTCGGACGGACTCCGCCGATTCAGAAACAACCACATATAAAAGACTTATGGCTCAAGATCTCCGTTTACAGATTGATTTCTGTCAGTTTATTTTTACTTTGTAGCACGTCTGTCCACTGCAGCAGAAACTGATTTCCAGCTCGGTATCTGATACGTGCGTTAGCCAAGTCCAACTCTTATGAAATATTGGTTCATTTGGCTTCATGTACAACAGGTGTCAGATTGATTTTGTTTAAGTGTCGAAGCCGAAAAGCCATTAAATGCTTCATTATGATCATCTGTTCTGTTTGGTGATGCTGCAAATTCTGGCGTTAAATATCAGGAAGCCAGAAGAGAAAGGAAGAGTAAGAAGAAGAAAAAAACAGGACAGTGATCATTTACATGGGATAATTAGACGTATGTGTCAACAAAATATAATGTTTATGTTCGCTACCTGCCTGGTTGTGTTATACAACCCCTGGCAAAAATTATGGAATCACCAGCCTCTGAGGATGTTCATTCAGTTGTTTAATTTGCAGGAAAAAAGCAGATCACAGACATGACACAAAACTAAAGTCATTTCAAATGGCAACTTTCTGGCTTTAAGAAACACTATAAGAAATCAAGAAAAAAAGATTGTGGCAGCCAGTAACGGTTACTTTTTTAGACCAAGCAGAGGAAAAAAATATGGAATCACTCAATTCTGAGGAAAAAATTATGGAATCACCCTGTAAATTTTCATCCCCAAAACTAACACCTGCATCATATCAGATCTGCTCGTTAGTCTGCATCTAAAAAGGAGTGAACACACCTTGGAGAGCTGTTGCACCAAGTGGACTGACATGAATCATGGCTCCAACACGAGAGATGTCAATTGAAACAAAGGAGAGGATTATCAAACTCTTAAAAGAGAGTAAATCATCATGCAATGTTGCAAAAAATGTTGGTTATTCACAGTCAGCTGTGTCTACACTCTGGACCAAATACAAACAACATGGGAAGGTTGTTAAAGGCAAACATACTGGTAGACCAAGGAAGACATCAAAGCGTCAAGACAGAAAACTTAAAACAATATGTCTCAAAAATCGAAAAAATGCACAACAAAACAAATGAGGAACGAATGGGAGGAAACTGGAGTCAACGTCTGTGACCGAACTGTAAGAAACCGCCTAAAGGAAATGGGATTTTACATACAGAAAAGCTAAACAAAAGCCATCATTAACACCTAACAGAAAAAAAACAAGGTTACAATGGGCTAAGGAAAAGCATTCATGGACTGTGGATGACTGGATGAAAGTCATATTCAGTGATGAATCTCGAATCTGCATTGGGCAAGGTGATAATGCTGGAACTTTGTTTGGTGCCGTTCCAATGAGATTTATAATGATGACTGCCTGAAGAGAACATGTAAATTTCCACAGTCATTGATGATATGGGGCTGCATGTAAGGTAAAGGCACTGGGGAGATGGCTGTCATTACATCATCAATAAATGCACAAGTTTACGTTGATATTTTGGACAATTGAAAGGATGTTTGGCGATGTTTCAAGATGATAATGCATCTTGCCCATAGAGCAAAACTGCGAAAACATTCCTTGTAAAAAGACACATAGGGTCAATGTCACGAGTAGATCTGATTTGATGCAGGTGTTTAGTTTGGGTGATGAAAATTTACAGGGTGATTCCATAATTTTTTCCTCAGAATTGAGTGATTCCATATTATTTTTCCTCTGCTTGGTCTAAAAAAGTAACCGTTACTGGCTGCCACAACTCTTTTTTCTTGATTTCTTATAGTGTTTCTTAAAGCCAGAAAGTTGTCATTTGAAATGACTTTAGTTTGTGTCATGTCTGTGATCTGCTTTTTTTCTACAAAATTAAACAACTGAATGAACATCCTCCGAGGCCGGTGATTCCATAATTTTTGCCAGGGGTTGTATTAACACTTGCAGCTTCATAAATGGTCTTTTTTTCCATTTGAGAACATCTTGCATGTCTGTGACCTCTGAACTCTTGCTGCTTGATTTTCTGCTGGAGGTTCCCGTAACTGGCCAGTAGGGGGCAGTGCGCCCTTCAGGGAGATTCACCAGTTTCCAGACAGTCTGAGGTTCAGTGGATCTAAACAGTGAAAGTTTTTTCCACTGGAGTTGCTTCATTTTTTTTTTCCCTATTTACAATGTTTGTTGCTAAAATTCTGCTGGAAAATAACATTTTACAAACTGCAACTTTATTGAAAAAGGCGCCGATAATTTTCTGTTAGACACTTAAGTTGAAAAATGTTTATTTTGTTCCTTTAAAATATTTTTGAAAATATTTCTTATGGAGCTTATATTCACTTTTTACATGGAACATTAAAAAGTTAAAAGATAAATTATTTTCTGACTGACTTTCTGACTTTTACTTTTTACCAGAGGCCATCAAAAGTGGCCATCGGGTATTTTGAAGGCTTTGCATCTGTCTGACAATAGAATGCAAAATGCAGAGTTTGCACTGTGCACATTTTCTCCAATCACAGCCACATAAGCCTGTAACTTCTTCTAGGTTGTCTGGGTGTCTTGGCTTTTCTTTCTTGCACAGTCACTCAGTTTTTGAGAACTGTCTACTCCTTACAGATTTACCACAGAGTGCCATACTGTTTGTATTTCTTCATAACTGATCTAAATAAAGTCCAAGACATATTCAGTGGCAGCTTCACCATGAGAAAGCCTCGTCCACAGCGACCACAAAAGACTACATGCTGTCAAGAACAGGGGTATGTAAACCTTTGGGTAGTTTCTCTTATCGTTACGATTTAAAAAAAGAGTAAACACAGTTGTTTGACAATGATTGGCTAAAAACAACCACTAATCATTTATATTCTCTGAAAAATGCTCCCCCCCAAAAAAAAAAAAAAAATTCTGCCAGGGTATGTAAACTTTTTAGCACAACTGTATGTAGACAGGTGTGTGTCGTTCCAAATCATGTTCAATCAACTGAATTTACCCCAGATGGACGCCAATGAATCTGTAGAAACATCTCAAGGGTGATCAGCAGAAACAGGTGTCATAGCAAACAGTGGTTACTGTTCATTGTTATTTTCAATAATAACTTGTGTGCATTCTCTAACACTGAGTTGCTGTTTGTCCCGGGTTGACCTCAGCTTATGCTCACAGCTGCATGTACAACTTTTCTGTTACATGAACTGACTTATTCTGCAAAATGTTCAAGTTAGAAAATATGTTGTCTAACTGAGCGAAAGGCATCTTGCTGTCCAGGCTCAAGGTCTTTGACCCCTCCCGTCAGAAAATTGTTTTTATAATACTGTGAACACAGTTATTCAGCACAGCTTTTTTTTTCTGTGCATCATTCTTTGTCTGTGCTTTTTTCCTTTGCAAACTGCATGTATCCTGATTAACCCATTTTGTTTGAAGCTCTGTGTAATATTTAGCTGGCACTTTAGATGCTGTTTGCTTGTGTTGCCTCTAAAACAAAGAGGTGGGGATGGCCGGTTGCCTGCCTGGGTGATTGCTGGCCAGGTCTTAACGTGGTTCCATAGTGTGGTGGATACACTTGCTCCCAGATCTGAGCTCAGAAGAATCCTGCTGTTCGTGTCCAGCCAACGCGCGCTCACAGCGATTGACGGCGATGGCCTTAGCTGCATTAGCTTGCGAGCTTTAAGCATTTTTACACACGGAACTGGTTCCATTGAAAGAAAATGACTGCATGAGCGCCCCCACGACTGGCATCACATATTTAAAATCACACCTACATGTTGACGTTATGGCAGCAGCTTTGGGCTGTGAGATGTGTCCTTCATGTCTGGGATACAGATTTACAGAAACTTCCATCAATTACTTACAAAGTCTCTAACACAGGACGCGTGTTTTTCATTATGTCATAATCACTAAAGGCAACAAGACATATTAATATATTTCTGATCTGTCTCGGAGGGTTGTTGTGACACAGCCAGGAAATGAATTATCATTTAAATGAAAAATAAAGCACACAGAGTAGTTCCTTTTGTTTTGAATAAGGCAATACACTCTCCTAAAACAAATACACGACCAGTCAAAAGTTTGGACATGCTGTCCCGTTCTTTTACTATTACCTCAAACACTACACTGTAAATACTAAATACTTGTCCTTATTGTCAAAATGCCTTGTCCTGTCATCACCGAGGGAAGGTGAGAAATGAAATTTTGATTCCTTGTATGTCTAGTACATGTGAAGAATTGACAATAAAGCTGACTTTGACTTTGAATGGGGTCATTGTGTCCAATCCAGTTAGCATGGACGCACTCTGTGGTCGTCCAGTTAAGCGCCATCTACAACTCTGTCTGTGCCATCACTCAAACTCATTAATGATCCTTTACTCATGAGCTGGACTAATGCAAAGCTGTTTGTAGAACGAGGCCACGCTGTAATGTTTTCCTTCTGAACCTGCTCTGTAGACACTTTCAAAGTGCTGAAAGAGGTTTGGGAATAGATAAGTGTCACCAATACAGAAAACTAGAAACGTCACTGTTTCTCCTGCCTGATTTCAAACACACAACTTTACTGAAAAAATTCAGTCATGGTGTTGGAATATGTAACGAGAAATGTCACACACAGTGACACTGTGGCAGCCAAATAATGACGTAGAACAGTGTATGTAGAACACGTACAGTACCTGTCAAAAGCTTAGACACATCGTCCCATTTAAATGAGTGGGACAGGTCTGCAATGCAGGCATACCATATTTACTAGAGCACAAGTTGCACCTGTAAAAAAAAAAAAAAAAAAAACCTTTTGAAGAGGAAAAAAACACAAGTCACACTTTTATTTTTAAGGGATTTTTATGCATTGTTGTTGTGCACTTTTTGTTATTAGCATTTATTCTTGTATTATTAGAGCTTATTTTGTTAAGTGTCTTGAGTCCCTGGAAAGTCCTACATAAATAATCATGATAATTAATATTATTAATAATGAATATGTGTGATTTTTCAGTATATAAGTCGCACCGGAATATAAGTTGCAGGACCTCACAAAGTAGTAAAAAAAAAACTAACAAACACCCCCCCCCCCAAAAAAAAAACCAAACAAACAAAAAAAAACAAACAAACAGGACCTGTACTCCAGAAAATACTGCATGTGTTTTGCTGTGGGAGGAGGCCGGAGCACCCAGAGGGAACCCTCACAAACACGGGAAGAACATGTAAACTCCACCCAGAAAGGCCACAGGTGGGAACCGATGCAATGACCTTCTTGCTGTGAGGCAACATTGCTAACCACTAATCCCCGTGCTGCCAGTTTAAGTAGTTTAAACAGAGTTGTAGACTGAGTTTGATTGGACGTCCACAGCGTGCATTAATGCTGACCCAAACACACGACCACACACAAAATGAATGTCACTCTTTCAAATCGAACTTTCTTGTATCACGTGTAAATTGTCCCTCTTCTCTTTTTTAACTTCTCATTTTGGCCCATCACCACAGTTTGTTTTCACGTGTGTGTGTGTTCCATGGTCTTCCTGCAGATTTGACGTGATCCTTGATAATATTGGGTGGGACACGGAGCGTTGGGCCCTGACGCTGCTCAAACCTTGGAGCGGTGCGAAGTACGTCACCCTTGTTACGCCCTTTCTCCACAACACTGACAGGCTGGGCATCGCTGATGGCATGATGCGGACCGCCATCACCGTGGGCTCCAAGGTCATCAAGGTAATCGCAGCTAACTAAGAAGGTCTGAAGTTCAGCTGACTTCAGCTTATTTGCAGGATAAACACAATCTTCAAAAACGTACATTAATATATCGCCTGACTATCAGGTCAGGTTGAAATCAAGATATTAGTAAGTGGGAATACTAAAATCAGATACCCCAATCCGTAACAGTGTGACCACCAGCCTAATCTGGTGTAAACTACTCTTTTGCCATTAGAACAGCCCTGACTCATGTAGACGTGGGCTCAGCTCGACCTTTCTATCAGAACCTATGTTTTTTGGAATTGAAGCGACAGTAGCTCTTCTGTTGTATTGGACCACCTGGGTCAGCGTTCACTCCTTGCATACATCAGAGAGTCCATAGCCCTGTCACCGCTTCACCAGTAAGTACGGCCACTACAGACCGAGAACATCCCACAAAGCTGGAAAACAAGAAAACAGAAGAAATACTAAGGTGATCGCCGGCCACTAGCCCTAAGCTTCACTAAAAGACCCAGAATTTAGGTAAAGTTGAGGCCGTGGCACGTTCCGTTTCCTAATCAAATTAATTAGAAGAGTAAAAAACGTAAAACAAAACTATACCAGTTTTGTTTTACGCTTTTTACTCTTTTAATAAAGGTTATGTTTTCATCCCTGTTTGTTTGTTTGTTTTTTGTCTATTTGTAAACAGCCTATCAATTTCATCATATATCATAATCATATATCAAATTTTTACAGAGGATTCATATCTTGATAGGAAAGAGCTGCTTCAATTTCAAGGTCAAAGGTCAAAGTCAGGAAAAATCTTGGAAAATTGGAAAAATCCCTATCCTTTAACATTAAATGGATTTTCAAAATTCATGCCTCTGTCCAGAAAAGATAAATTTTTTCATATTTGACAGCATTATGTTATCAACTGAGAAACTTTGATCCAGGTCTCATCCAGATTGCAGATTTTGTAGCCATTAAATTTAATATTGAAAACCCCATTTAATGTATATTTTACATTATATCTGAATGAAATGTGCCCCAATCACTCTCATATTTGACAGTGAGGTGCAGACTGGCACTCACTATCACCTGATAAATTTTGATCTGGATCGTTGATTTTGTGGACATTTGGGTTTAATATTAAAAAGCCCAGTTGGTGTACATTTAGGGAATAACCCTGTTGTGTCTGATTTGCGGGCGTTAATGCTGGATTTTATGGTCCCAAATTGAATTCCATCTTTTGCATGGTTTATTTTTCTGTTTAAAAAAAAAAAAACACTTTCCGAATCGATGTGAAAGGGTGTGGTCGGCTCGTCAAAGCTTACCGTAGCAACAGCAAACTCCCGTGAGCAGACTCACAGATTTCTCCATCTCGTCAGGTGCATTAAGTAATTCTGTATCAGAATCCACATAAATACTTTCGTATGGTAGCTTAAATCCATGCATTTCGGCATCGTCGTCGTTGCACT
>NC_047121.1:30629954-30768749 GCF_902500255.1 Thalassophryne amazonica
ATTCTTCACCATTGAGTGATAGGGGGAATTTTGACATTCTAGTTTCTAACGCCACAAAAACAAGGCAGAAAGGCTTGAAAAAAATTAAGGCATAACATAGTCAAATGTTCTATCAAACAACAAAGTTTGGTGATGATCGGATCCGGATTCCAGATCTGGTGATCCAGAATATGCAAAAATATAGGGAAAATAGAAAATGTGTCAGTGTGAGGTGACAAATGAAGCTAGAGATGCACAACTAACACCAAATTGTAGCTGAATCTGTACTGATTCAGTGAGGTGTCATCAGATTTGATGTAGCTTCAAATGTTATGGAGCTAGATCCAGAAGAAAACTGCCATTACCGAAAAATCATTTTTATACAATAACTTTTCAACTAATAAAGACATAAAAGTGATTCCAAGTTCTAGTGGTTTGTTTTCATGGTCAAGGATGTCAAATATACAGGAAAGAAAAGTGTATGTATCATAGTTTTGGTTGTAACACTGAATTGTTGAATAGATCACTGTGCCAAGGAGGGAATCTCTTTAGGGTCAGTGACCCTATAGCCATGGCGGAGGTTTGCACTCTCTAAGTGCTTCTAGTTTTGGTTTGTGATTGGTTAATCGTGTGAGATTTCAGACCATAAAATATTGAGTAGACTGTGGCAAAATATTAAACCGTTTTCACATTTGATGTACAACTCCCCTGACCGCATTGCTGCACAGGTGTCAATAATGGCGCTGTTAGCTGAGAGCAACAGAAACTAGTGCAGCGACGATGATGCAGAAATGCATGGATTTAGTGGATTTAACTGGATTGATTGATAGATTTTCCGTGGATTTAATTCAGTGCAGCTGACGTGATGGAGAAATCTGTGGGTCTGCTCACAGAATTTCTAGTTTGGCATGAAGATGCTGTTGCTACGGTAAGCATTGACAAGCAGACCACACCCTTTCACAACGATTCGCCGACCGAATTACTTACAGAAAAATAAACCGTGCAAAAGATGGAATTGGATTAGAATGGGAATAACCCTGTTGTCTGATGATATGCGGACGCTTATGCTGGATTTTACGGGTATTTGCGACCGTAAAATACGAATATTTGCATATATTTGCAAATATCCTGAAAAAACGGATATTTGCAAATATCCGTAAAATGGATTTTTGCGACTGTAAAATCCAGCATGAACGTCCGCATATCATCAGACACAACAGGGTTGTTCCCTAAGTACAAGGTGTATAACACCAACATAAATATGATGAGAAAATCCAAAGTCAGTGTTTCTTGACCACACTGGTCTTGATTTCAAAGCCACTTTGTGGAAGCATGTTGGGGTTTTAGCCAGTTGAGAGAGTCCGTTAATGTCTTTGAGTCAGTATATTGACTGTTTAAAGCCCCTTTTTTTTTATTTAAGTGCAGTTTCAGGTTAACACGGCCAAAGGGTCCACTTTATTATTTTTTTGGTTTTCTGGTTTTAGTTTGTAACTTATTTAGGATATTTTAATATAAACATTCTAGTTCTGTCTAAATATTCTGAATGAATAAAAGTTCATTCCTCTTTAAAATGGTGCACTTGCATTATTTTCTTTTATGTTATTATATCAGTGGTATAAAATAGTATTAAAATAATACTTTTGTTTATGACAGTTATTTCTAAGACAATATATCGTCTCATAAATGATGTTATCATGGCAGGCCTGTTGGTAAGAAGTAACTTTAACTGCATTTGATTATTTATTATAGTCATTAAGGACAACACATTTCACATCAGCACATGAAAGCTTTGTTGTCATGTTGTTGTGTGAGTGCCTTTGGTTTTTATTCATTTATATTATTTTTTGTGTCCACAGACACAGGAATTCGAGCGGCAGTTCTCTTTGTCAGACCGAGTGCTCTGTCTCCACAACCGCTGGAAGTTTATGTATGCTGGCTTGGGAAACGGCACAGTGGTGACCTTTGACCTTAAGGTGATCAATTTAATGTTCCACAACGCTGTTTATGCTTGTGCCCGTGTAGTGATTGGCCTTTTTACCAGTTCGTTATTTCATGTATAGGTGCATGTCTTCCTTGCTTCTGGTTAGTGCAAAAAGTGTTGTGAGTTAGAAACAGGTGTTTGACATGCTGAGGTGCTCCTCCACCAACTCATAATATGTTGTCTCTGCTGCACAAGTCTTGAACCATGACAAAATAAGACAAAAAAAAATATTGAGGCATTCAGTGTTATGATCAATATCAGGTAATGTAGATGAATTTAAGCACCTGTTACTATTATCACAATAATATCAATCTTTTGATTTGTCTTAAGTCAAGTGCTTGTAAAAGTGACATTATTTGTCGGTTTATTTTTTATTTAGTTTAGATCATGTCATAAAAACAGTGTGACATTTTATATTCCTACATATGCAGATTTGTTGGCTGGAAGCACCCGTTTCTGTAAAGTGTTTTCATTTTTCAAAATGTTTACATTTTTGTGATGTTCAGAAAAACAAGCAGGTGGATGTATTCGAGTGTCACGGACCGCGAGCGGTGAGCTGTCTGGCCTCGTGGCAGGACGGTTCCAGGAGGATCCTGCTGGTGGGTTCTTTCGACAACACAATCAGTGTGAGAGATGCCAAAAACGGCCTGCTGCTACGCACACTAAAGGGACACAAGAAGACTGTCCTCTGCTTGACGGTAGGCTTGCTCTGTGTTTCTGGGTGTCTCTACGACTGGTTTCAGTTTAGCTTTAAAACCGTTCAGAAATGTTTGAACAAGAAGGCAAATGGCACAGCAGCATTTACCTTACCATTGTATGGACCCGGCACACTGCCGGGCCTGAAATTTACGTACAGTACTAATTTTAAAAAAAGAGAACCGAATTTCTGTGGACAGCTCGGCCACTTTCCATGGCTGCAGGGAATAAATGAGATGTGTAAAGGCTAGTTTTGACCTTTGCACTGCTACCCATCGATATTGCTTCAAACACAGAGAAAGGAACTGTGTAATTACAGGGCACAGAGCTTTTATCCCCCTGGTATGAAATATGGGGCGATATAGCGATCAGCATGTCTGTCTGTCCGTCAGTTTTTGCTTGTTAGCACAATATCTCAAGAAGCAGTTGACCAATTTTATTCATATTCAGCATATGGGTGTAGTTGGGTGATCCCATGACACCATTCAATGAAGGTGACCTTGGAGTCATTTTCAAGGTCACAGCAAGATATTCAAGATTTTGTCATTGCCACCCTTGTAAGCGCAATATCTCAAGAAGCAGTTGACCAATGTCATTCATATTTAGCATAAGCGTGTACTTGGGTGATCCCCCAACACTTTGTATTACTGAATTTTTTTTGGGCGGGGGATATGTCATCTCCTGATCACTCTTGTTTTGATGTGCTGATGTACACACATGGTCAATGTCTTGCTGAAATAAGCCTCCTGAGTGCACGGCTGTTCATAGCTGCCTATGTGGGTCTGACTATTGAACCTGATGAGACAATCGTAGGGGAAGCATTTCACAGGATCTTGAAAAATATTTAGTTTTTATTTGGTGTATTTTGTGATTGTTCAGAAATCATCTGTACTATATTAGCATTTAAAGACAGGGAAAAGTTGTCCTGTTATGTATATTTTTTTCATAGAAGCAAACTAAAAAAAACATACTTTAAAATAACATTTTCAGTGTCACTGCGGACAATAACTGAATGTTATTTTTATACTGAGCTTATCACCTCACCCTGTTGCTGTTCTGTCCTTAGGTGGTTAAAGATCTGGTATTTAGTGGCTCCAGTGATCATTCGGTCCATGTACACAACATCAATGTAAGTTCATCTGTTTATCTTTAATTGATTTCAAAGTTTAAAAAAAATTAGTGTGCATGTACCAGTGAATGCGGTGCTGCAGAGTCGTGATTTATAATTTTTGAGTGATGTGTTTGATATTAAAAACTGCCCTTGTCCTTGCAGACAGGGAAGTTGGTGCATTTCTATAAGGGCCACAGTCATGCTGTTACTGCAGTCACTGTCTTGGGGAAGGTGATGGTGACTGCCTGCCTCGACAAACTGGTCCGCATCTACGACTTGCAGGTTTGCTTAATTCAGGATTAAGCCATCATGTGCCACGGAGAGTCAGCTTTTCTTTCTGACCATGCTATAAAGGATGACCTGATAAGTTTAAATTTAGTAGACAGCACAAACATGTCAGCCTTCATGGTACATGATTCTTACTATTATTTACTTTGTCTGTCATTAGATAATAGAAAAAAAAATCCTGATTGACACATTTTCTACACAAGTCTGCGATCAAAGAGGCATATTAAGCAATTTAATTTTTTAAGCTGGTCTCCCATTGTTGATTTTTGACAACTGATTGTGTAAGTTTTTTGGTGCAAAAAGGAAAACAAAAAAATCTGATATTACAATCATGATCTGAAAAACTGTCTAATCTGCGGTAAGAGTATTGTTGTCGAACATTATGAGCAATTGGGAAAGTTTTAAATGTGTTTAAAAAGATTTTGAAGTTGGGACACATTATGATCCACAAAACGCGAATAATCATAATAATAATAATAATAATGTTTAAATAACAACAGTGATGTAATTTGTGTAGATAGGGTATAATATGCGTCTTTTACTTTCATTTTACAGATGTGTTTGATTTTTATTTTATTAGTGCATCTTGAAATAAATCATTTCTGCTTGAATGTAGATTTGGCTGCTTGGTTATTTTGATGTCAGATTGCATTTAAAGGCTAAAATTAAAATACAGTGCAGCTTGTTTTCTGTTTTGGAGAAACAAATATGAAATGTATGTTGCACTCGTCAACACAATGTATGGATTATACTTATACTTGTCATTTGGCTCCATCTTGTGGTCACAATGGTCCATGTATAATTGTCCATCATCGGCATACAGTATGAAATGCAACGTTGTAATAAATTGGGCAACAAATTGGGGCCAAAAATTTGCAGAGGGAGACAGGTTTTACATATGATATCTCAGAAATCTAAAGATATCATGGAGGATTATATTTCATTATACAGGCAAGGCAAACAACTTTCATTTTCAAATCATTGTCCACACCCTGAATTACACTCATGCAGTCATACAGCACAGAATCTGCAAAATGCTCACTGTAGTCTCAGATTAAATCTGGTTTTGTTTCATTCTTTTTGAAAATATTTCAGTGTGCCTGTGTGAAGAATAAAAAAATTGAACAAATTTCAACATGTGCTTCTGTGCACAGACTTGCGAGCAGCTACAGGTCTACGGTGGACACAAAGACATGGTGATGTGTATGGCCATCCACAACAACATGGTGAGGAATCTGTTGTTTAGGAGCAATATACACAAAACACACAGCATCCCTCTGCTGTTGATTTATGCCACAGCGTTCAGTTTACTTAGTGTTGGCCTTATCACTTGACAAAATTAAGAGATATTCACTGAAACAAGTCTTTGGGGAGGTGATGGTCTAGTGGTTAAGCGTTGGCCTTGAGATCAGAGGATCCTTAGTTCAAATCTCAGCCTGACCGGAAAATCACTAAGGGCCCCTGCGCAAGGTCCTTAATCCTCTAATTGCTCCCGGTATGTAGTAAGCGCCTTGTATGGCAGCACCCTCACATCGGGGTGAATGTGTGATATTGTTGAAAAGCACTTTGAGTGTCTCATGCGGATGAAAAAGCGCTATATAAATGCAGTCCATTTACCATTTGTATTCTGATACTTTAGTTGAGAATAAAGACAGTTGTGTCACTGACATTAACCACACTGCTTAGGATAGGGATGTGAATAAGAACAACATGATACTGATGACAACGACAACAAACACCCTGTGACTGCTTGGGGAACAATAAATGACAATAATCAATATTCAGTAATGTGGACAGTCATTGAGACTGAGGTACCATCATTCAGGATGTTCGGTTCACATTTATCGAAAATGTAGTAAATTTTGTTGTTGTCACGGCACAAAAAAGTGTGACTGACAGTGCATAGGGATGATGCTGCGTAGGTTTTCATTGTTGTGTATAACAACTTGTAAGCGGATACTGTACATTTTAAGGTAAAAAATGTGAATCATTATTTTGTGTTTCAGATCTATACAGGCTGTTATGATGGCAGCATCCAGTCCGTCAAACTGGACCTGATGCAGAACTTCCGTTGCTGGGTAAGATGATGGAGTTTAAGAAGTTAAGGGTCTGAGTACATTTTTTGGGCATTCACTCGTTGAATGCGTTTTGTTGGTCATCATGCCACATCTCAAAGCAATTTCTGTCTGCTATTACACAAAGGGCCACATCACAAACTTTGGACTTCCATGGAGTTGACTGTTCTTGTTGGAATGTGTTCCTGCATTGAAAACAACCCCCCCCCCCCATTCATATGCATAAATGGTACTTTACGCGTCAATTGTTGGAGTGAGAGAGGATTCAGCAACATTCACGGACCGTAGTCCGTGAATGTAAAGTAAAGCATCTCTTCTACTGACACTCTTTGGTGCACCACGTGAGATTGTATGAGGCCCTCTTACTGAAGCAGTTCCTGATTAAATACTCACATTGCACACGTCGTCACACAGATTCTATGAGTACTACAAGCATGGCGGAGGGCTGGTTCGAAAGTCCGCGGAGTGTACTTTTCTGCAAAAAAAAGAGCAAGTTTCTATCTAATATCATTAAAAAGTTCATCTACAATGATCTCCAATGCTTTAAAATGGACAAAAAAAAACAACAGACGCGTGGAAGAAAATGGAAAACAACCATCAAAATGGATAGAAGAATAACCAGAATGGCAAAGGCTCAACCATTGATCAGCTCCAGGATGATCAAAGACAGTCTGGAGTTACCTGTACGTGCTGTGACAGTTAGAAGATGCCTGTGTGAAGCTAATTTATTTGCAAGAATCCCCCGCAAAGTCCCTCTGTTAAATAAAAGACGTGCAGAAGAGGTTACAATTTGCCAAAGAACACATCAACTGGCCTAAAGAGAAATGGAGGAATATTTTGTGGACTGATGAGAGTAAAATTGTTCTTTTTGGGTCCAAGGGCCGCAGACAGTTTGTGAGACGACCCCCAGTTTGTGAAACTCTGAAGTCAAGCCACAGTGAAGACAGTGAAGCATGGTGGTGCAAGCATCATGATATGGGCATGTTTCTCCTACTATGGTTTTGGGCCTATATATCGCATACCAGGTATCATGGATCAGTTTGGATATGTCAAAATACTTGAAGAGGTCATGTTGCCTTATGCTGAAGAGGACATGCCCTTGAAATGGGTGTTTCAACAAGACAATGACCCCAAGCACACTAGTAAACGAGCAAAATCTTGGTTCCAAACCAACAAAATTAATGCCTCGCAGATGTGAAGAAAAACTGTGGTTATACAACTAAATACTAGTTTAGTGAGTCGCAGGATTGCTAAAAAAGCAGTTTGAACATAATAGTTTTGAGTTTGTAGCGTCAACAGCAGATGCTACTATTATTGTGCCTTAAGAGTGTGCATATCATGAATGCTTGGTCTTGTTGGATTTGTGAGAATCTATTGAGTCTACTGGTACCTTGTTTCCCATGTAACAATAAGAAATATACTCAAAACCTGGATTAATCTTTTTAGTCATATAGCACTACTATTATTCTGAACACTACTGTAAGTCCCTTCGGCTGCTCCATTGTTTGCTCTCAAGGTCGCCACAGCAAATCCGAGGTGGATTGGCTAGTACAGGAAGACAAATCTAAATATTGTCTGCAGGAAGACAAAGAACTGGTCTGACATGTGCTGTCTTGACTTGACAGTGGCGTGGATGCTCGCTGGTATTTGGGACGATGAAACATCTGCAGCAGCACCTGAGGAGCGACCACGCCACCCTCACTTCCAAACTGGAAAAAGCTCAAGCGGCTCTAAGCAGGTATACGTGGAAATCCAACTGCACCTCAAATTTCAACATTGTTTGTAGTCTCCTGAAGGAGGCGGTGATTTTTATGTGCAGCAGGTTTTGAGTGATACACTGTGTTTGGTTATCTTGCAGGGATGTCGGACAGGGAACGTGATGTTTCCCGCCGAGCCTTCAAGCCCCGTTATTGTTACCTTTCTGTTAACCTCCCATATTGGGGGCGGTATTGTTTGGGCCCACTCCGCAGCGTTCCTGCACCATGGTGCCTGTCAAATCCTCATCGTTCAGGGTTGGAATCCAACCATGTGACCCTAGTGGAAGAAGGGTGGTTGTGCTTTTGTTTTCTACCTTCTAACACACTCTCTTTTTCTGTCTACTATTTGTCTTTTTACTGACCAAATTAAGACAAAGAAACACAACTTTTTTTTTTATAATTTAATTGAAGAAACTTCAGTGGTGCCAATGTCAGAGGGATCGTGTTTCTGCCTGATGTTTTCCAGGTGGGTCAGTTACAGTATGGCATGGGTTAAGAAATGTTTTTATTGTTGTAATGAGTGCAGTTGTGATGTGTCACATTGAGCAACCTATACTTTTGTTTCTTTCTTTCTTTTTTTTATGTTGACATTCACTTGATCTGACATTTTATTTGAGTAGTTTCAGACTTTTGGATCAAGGCTAAAGTCCAACAGCCTCATTTATCAACCGGCTGTACACACATATTTGTGCTTAAACTCCACATACAAACATTTCTACACAAAATACAGAATTTATCATCTTAGATTTAGAATTGTTTGTAAATACATCAACACCTCTGACCATGCAAATGCATAGCATGTAGTGGTAGAACAGAGAAACTGCAACTGGAAAGCATTGCTCCTTTCTCAGATGTAATAAGTATGCAGTTAGTAATTATGTCGAGTTACAAACAGACATGTAGCCTCATTGCTGTTAAAACCAACAAAAGACACTAATATGAACTAAACAGCGGCTTTTGACTTCATCATTTAAATAATAATAAAAAAAAAACCTTTACCAAAAGAACACCTCAATGTTCACCTGTTTGTAATATTAATGATGGTCACACATTATTTTTGCTTGTCAAATTTCATTGGTAAAGATTATGTCCTGATAAAGGTGGCAGCACGGTGACATCACAGGAATGGAAAGGCGTGGAGGGCCACTAATGATAATTGTCCACTTATACAACCCCTGGCAAAAATTATGGAATCACCGGCCTCGGAGGATGTTTATTCAGTTGTTTAATTTTGTAGAAAAAAAGCAGATCACAGACATGACACAAAACTAAAGTCATTTCAAATGTCAACTTTCTGGCTTTAAGAAACACTATAAGAAATCAAGAAAAAAGATTGTGGCAGTCAGTAACTGTTACTTTTTTAGACCAAGCAGAGGAAAAAAATATGGAATCACTCAATTCTGAGGAAAAAATTATGGAATCACCCTGTAAATTGTCATCCCCAAAACTAACACCTGCATCAAATCACATCTGCTCGTTGATATTGACCCTATCCCATGACATTGACCCTATGTGTCTTTTTGCAAGGAATGTTTTCACAGTTTGGCTCTATGGCAAGATGCATTATCATTTTGAAAAATGATTTCATCATCCCCAAACATCCTTTTAATTGTCCAAAATATCAACGTAAACTTGTGCATTTATTGATGATGTAATGTCAGCCATCTCCCCAGTGCCTTTACCTGACATGCAGCCCCATATCATCAATGACTGTGGAAATTTACATGTTCTCTTCAGGCAGTCATCTTTATAAATCCCATTGGAACAGCACCAAACAAAAGTTCCAGCATCATCACCTTGCCCAATGCAGATTTGAGATTCATCACTGAATATGACTTTCATCCAGTCATCCACAGTCCACGATTGCTTTTCCTTAGCCCATTGTGACCTTGTTTTTTTCTGTTTAGGTGTTAATGATGGCTTTCATTTAGCTTTTCTGTATGTAAATCCCATTTCCTTTAGGCGGTTTCTTACAGTTCGGTGACAGACGTTGACTCCAGTTTCCTCCCATTCGTTCCTCATTTGTTTTGTTGTGCATTTTTCGATTTTTGAGACATATTACTTTAAGTTTTCTGTCTTGACGCTTTGATGTCTTCCTTGGTCTACCAGTATGTTTGCCTTTAACAACCTTCCCATGTTGTTTGTATTTGGTCCAGAGTTTAGACACAGCTGACTGTGAACAACCAACATCTTTTGCAACATTGCGTGATGATTTACCCTCTTTTAAGAGTTTGATAATCCTCTCCGTTGTTTCAATTGACATCTCTCGTGTTGGAGCCATGATTCATGTCAGTCCACTTGGTGCAACAGCTCTCCAAGGTGTGATCACTCCTTTTTAGATGCAGACTAACGAGCAGATCTGATTTGATGCAGGTGTTAGTTTTGGGGATGAAAATTTACAGGGTGATTCCATAATTTATTCCTCAGAATTGAGTGATTCCATATTTTTTTCCTCTGCTTGGTCTAAAAAAGTAACCGTTACTGACTGCCACAATCTTTTTTTCTTGATTTCTTATAGTGTTTCTTAAAGCCAGAAAGTTGCCATTTGAAATGACTTTAGTTTTGTGTCATGTCTGTGATCTGCTTTTTTTCTACAAAATTAAACAACTGAATGAACATCCTCTGAGGCCGGTGATTCCATAATTTTTGCCAGGGGTTGTACTATTAACTGGAAGGTTTTATGCTAGGTGTTGTGGTGAGTGTGTTAAAATGTCTTAGTTTTTTAAATTATGTCCTTAAGGGATTTTCTAAATTCCAAAAAAAAAAAACATGATACCATATGTGAATGTTCTTTACCCCAGGTGAGCTTTAAAACTACTGGTGGATGGGCCATCATCACCTAGTGGTGCTTTATTTGATTTATTTTTCATAATTTTCATCATTCTGCTGTGCCCTCACACACCACCTCGATCTCCAGCTCACAAATTTTCTTCACTCTGTGTTACTCCGGTGAGGAACTCAAGCAACAAATGGATGTTTTGGTAACATATACCGTTAATTGAGGGCGTTTCTGAATGCAAATAGCCATGAGCGTACACAAGCATGTGCTTTGGAACGTGGGATTTAGCAGCACCTCATACTGCCTGAAGTGCGTATGAATGGTGTTCACCTGTTTGATACATACATATTTTTATACTTAAACACATTATATTGGGTTTGTATGACAGCATTTCAAACCTTTTCTATGCACCGGTTGATAAATGAGGGCCCTGGTCTTCAGTAGCTTTCTCTGTACGGTGAAAGTGTCGAACTTGTAGAGACACTCATTTATCTCAGCAGTGACATTCATGTTTCTGGGTCCTCGGTCTTTGAGATTGCGAGGTACTTGGGTTGAGTTTATGGAGTCAAGAGGTTGCTGGACAGAGGTGTTTGGTAATGCCAGTACCTTTGTAAGAGAACGAAGGTCCAAGTCTTGAGGGTCTTAGTGCTTCCTGTCTTACTGTGAGACTTTGGCACTAAACAGTGACCTACAATGGGCTTTCTTTGGCATTCAGTCTTGGATACCTAGTCAAGACTGAATGCCAAAGAAAGTCCATTGTATTGAACTTGACTATCAAACATTTATTTATGGAGTATCACTTGCATTGTGAGGGAACATCAGCTACTACAGCTTGGCATATGGTGCATCTCTCTGGACATGGGCCAGGAGACAAATGCATCAGTTTTGAGAACCCCAGTGGCTGGCGGCGTCCAAGGACACACCCACATTTCATCTGGCTGCAACAGATAGCTTCAGAGTTTTCAGAGTGAGTGTTGTGTGCCAGGTTGGTCATTATTCAGGACTTGGGGTGGTTCTGTGGTGTAGTGGATGCTCCCAGACCTGACCTTCTGTGACTTATTTAGATGTTTTGAGAAACTCGTGATGCAGTCCCATGTGGCACGTTTGGTTCAACAGTGTGACTATTTGAAGGAATTTGAGTGAAGTGAGAGATTTTCAGGACCCTTTTCTACGAGTCTCTTGTTGATGTTGGGGTGTTGACCGTCTTTGGTTGTGTGACCAGGGGTTCATTCCATAAAACAGGATTTCCAAATAAGACAGGCTTATTTCGTTTGTCTTATTTTCCAGTAAGCCAGACTAATGAAATAAGCCTGTCTTATTTGGAAATCCTGTTTTATGGAACAGACCCCTGGTCTGACCTTTGCCGTGATTAAGAGAACAGAGATGTTTTCCAACATTTGTGTGAGTTCATCCTTTTGTACTGTTTTCCATGAGTGAGTACTGTTGTTTTAATAATCACATAATTTACTCCAAGGAAATCTTTTAGTATGTTTTTTTGTTTGTTTGGATTTTTTTTTTTTTTTGGTTTGTGTTTTGTGCAGAATGCCAGCTTTCTATTGAAGACGCATACTTGTAGAGGTGAAAGATGTTCAGAGGAGGTGATCGATAGAGTTTAAAGGGAAGAGTGACAGTTCATCTCACATGCCATAACCCACCCCCTCTGGAAATCCCCCCCCCCTTTTTTTTTTTTTTTAGTTTTGTCCAGCATGAAATCTTTGACATGCTTTGTGCAATTAAGGCTTTTGGTCATGTCAAATTTTTTTTTCCCTGGGATTCGTTCTTAGATCGGTTAAGCTGATGTTCTCACAGTTACGATCTTTCAAACTCACCTCCTCTGGGTTTTTTTGACTGAAGCTGAAACAGTTTCTCTCCTACCTGGCATTGCTGAGTTTCTTCATGGTTTCAAGTTATGTGAACTGTCAACATTTTTAATAAAGTGCAATTGAATTATACATAAGAAATGTTGCAACTTTTCTGTCTTTCTGCAACTACACTGAAATTTTTATATAGAGATGCATGTAAAAAAAAAAGTGAATAATGTGAAGAAGTCTTCTTTTGTCAGGTATTTCAGAAATTGAAAATTTTATATATTCTAGTTTCAGTACATAGAAATGAAAACGTTTGTCATTTTTAATTTATTTTATTTGGATAATTACAGCCTACAGCTCCAAAAATAGATAATGCATATCTGAAAATATTAGAATGCTGTATTTCAAATCACAGTTTATGCAGTATGAATACCATGACTCTCAAATTTGGTTCAGTACACACAACCACAATCACAGTGAAGACTGGTGACTTGACAGTTGTCCAGAAGACACTCACACTGTCCACAGGGAGGTTAAGCCAAAGAAGGTCATTGCTAAAAGCGTTGACTGTTCGGAGTTCTGGTTCAAAGAGTAGTCATGGAAGGTTGACTGGAGGGGTAAGTGTGGTCAGAAAAAGATGTGCAAGCAACAGCCTTGAGTGTGGCTGGAGTCAGTGAATTAAGAGCCAGCATGCACAGACGTGTCCAGGAAATGAGCTACAAGTGTATTCCTGGAGCAAACCCACTCTTGAACCACAATGTCAGAAGCTTCTTACCTGGACTAAGAAGAAAAAGGACTGGACTGTTGCTCAGAAGTCCTCTTTTCAGATAAAAGTAAATTTAGCATTTTATTTGGAAATCAAGGTCCCAGAGTCCAAAGGAGTGGAGAGACACAAATTCCAAGGTGCTTGAAGTCCAGTGCAACATGTCCAGTCAGTGATGGTTTGCGGTGCCGTGTCATCTGCTGGTGTTGGTCCACTGTGTTTTATCAAATCTAAATGTGACCGGAGGACCTTTGTGGCCGGGACGGCGGTGGGATCGAACCCTGGACTGCTCGAACTAAAGACCAGAACTCTACCAGGTCAGCCAAAGAGGAATTCCCTGTTAGCCATGCTAGCGGGAATACCTTTTCAATCCGGACTTCATCTTGCTACATATCTCCCCACCATTTTTGACTTCGTCCCGAAGTCACAGGTGCATTTAAGCATGTTCTGTGACTACCCACATCCTGCCGACAACGCCAATTGTGACCGGAGGACCTTTTGTGGCTGGGACGGCGGTGGGATCACACCCCGGACTGCTCGAACTAAAGACCAGAACTCTACCAGGTCAGCCAAAGGGAAATTCCCCGTTAGCCAAGCTAGCAGGAACATCTTTTCAATCTGGACTTCACCTTGCTACACAAAGTCAACCCAGCCCTCTACTGGGAGACTATAGAGCACTTATTGCTTCCATCTGCTGACAAGCTTTATGGAGATACTGATTTCCTTTCCAGCATGACTTGGCATCTGCCCACAGTGACAAAACCACTAGTACCTGGTTTGCTGACCATGGTATTACTGTACTTGATTGGTCCCACAGACAAACCCTCATAGATTCTTTAAGGGGTATTGTCAAGAGGAACATAAGACACACGAGAACCAACAATCCAGATTAGCTGAAGGCTGCTATCAAAGAAACCTGGACTTCCAGAAAACTTTAGCGGTGCCAGAAGCTGACTGTTGCCACACTACACCGCACTGATGCAGGAATTCCTTCAAAAGGAGCCACAAACCAAATGCATAAATTAACATACTTTTCAGAAGTTAGCTATTGCTGTTATAAATTCTTTTTAAACAGATCTTCTGAAATATAATATTTTGAGATACACATTTTGTGGACCTGTCAGCCGTAATTATTAAAAAGTATTTTAGTTTCTATACTGAAACTAGAATATGAACATTTTCACTCTCAAATACCTGACCAAAAATATTGAACTTTTCACCATATTCAATTTTTTGAGATGCATCTGTACGTCTGCAAAAAGAGTCTTGATGTTGAATGTGGCGGAGACAGACAGTTCAGCTGGATTTATATACAAAACAAACCCATTGGCACAAAACTGAAAATGGAGTCTGACGGAACAGACACCATTCATTTATCATGTGCAAAAATGGGCGGGGCCAGTGTGGTAAGATCTGTAAGATTGGGTCTTTTTATGTGTAGTTGTGTACTCTGGTGTCACCTAACGGTAACTGTATATGAGCAACAAAACAACCAGAATTCTACGTTAAGAAATACTGTCAACACAGTCAAACCAGTAACTACACATTTATTTGGTTAAAGTGTTTAAAAATGCAGTACACTCATTTTGACCAAAGCCTTAAGAAACCACAAAAAGCTATTGTCCAACCCATTCATCTTAAAATTCAAAGTTTGCATGCGTCACATTTTTGTAACGTTCTTTGGCTGTTTTTGAATGTCACACAAATCCACCGGCAGAGCTGAAAAACAGCTGGAGGTGGGTACTGATGGAATGTGGAAATGAACAGAAGAGGCGCAAAGGTGTCCACCAGGGAGCGCCGTCCATGACCATGTAAATAAGAGGGCTGTGTGTGGGTGATTCTTTCACTACGGGCACTATTGGCCTTGTAAATGTAATTTCCACCACACCATTGCCTTACAATATAAAGCGCCTTGGGGCAACTGTTTGTTGTGATTTGGCGCTATATACATGTGCTCTGATCTTACTGTTTATCTCCATAGAAACTACCCAAACAATCTTTCATACAAACTGTTTAGGGACATTACACTGTTGTGGTGGAAATTACGGCAATAGTGTGGGACAACTACATTTTGTTTAAAAAAAAATCAAAACAGTTGTATGACATTGAATACCCCAATTATGTTTTGATTATTTTACTGATATTTTATTCAGAGATATTTTAAAACATTAGAAAAAACGTTTCTTTACCATTCATTTTTATCATTGAAGATCAAAAGTCTGGGTGTGGGACAAGCACAAAACGGCAATATTTGCATATAATGATGCTGAAAAAAGGTGAAAAAGTCATCACAGACTACTAGAACAAATTTCTTAACACACTTTCATTGTAAAGATAACTATAAAAGTGTGAAATTTCCCTTTTTTCTGTTTTTCATACAATATGATCAAAGGACATAAGTGCCCGTAGTCTAAGAATCACCCGTGTATGTCACAAAAATGAGAAGGGTGAATCCACATCTGTTGGCAGTCCAGATTTTGTAACTGTTTATGGGTTGGAGTGAATGTTGTCCAGCAGAAATCAGTTTACCGTAATGTCTACAGTGAAAAAGGTGAGGTCGTTTGTAGGAGGACAGCTGGAAGATCTTTACTTGAAGATGAACAGTGAAGTAAAACAGAAAAGGGCGACTGTAGGGAAACTCGCTGAGGTATTATGACAGATAAAGAGGTTGTGTGTGTGTTTGATGCCTGAGAAAAGTACGGTACAGATGTAGGAAGTGTGTCATTAAAAAAAAAAAAAAAACAGAGAAAGAAAGAACTGTCGAAGCTGTGGAGGTGGATTCCGGCCCGCTGAATAATGAGGTAAAGGCTGGCAGGTCTGGTCCTGGAGAGCAGCGGAGGTCCTTCTCTAAGCGTACATGGTGAGCTGCAGCCACTGCACAACACAAAGGACACGTCAGACGTGAACGCTGCACAGCCGTGTGATGCTGCCTGACGCTTCTTACCTCCAGGACGCTGAGTCTGATTGTACCATCTCCATCCTGGTCAAAGGCCTGGAACGCCCCTGAAAGAAAACCGGTACACAGTTACAACAATTCAGCACAGAACCGTGGAGGTGTGTGAACAAACCCGCATCAGGAAATCTCAGATTCACTGCATTGATGCTTAAAATGAAAGCAGTTGAGTTTTGAGTTTTCCTGGAATGTTTTTATTTTGACATTATGAAGCATGTGTGAAATTTCCCCTTTTTTTCTGTTTTTCATACAATGTCTAAGAATAGTAGTCTAAGAATCACCCAAATAAAATTCAAGACATTCAGTAACTTGGAAATGTTCATGTATCCATCCCCTGACTTGTCAGAAGAAAACTGGCAATAAAATAGATTTACAGATATTATACCAAAGGGGCCCATTACTTATGCAACCCATCATCTTGGCCGTTATATTTTTTTAATTATTTACATCAGGTTGTAGAGATTTGCTTTTAGTTTGAGTCTAAGGGAGATAATTTTAGACATTTTTATATTGAGAAGCCTGGTTTACTTTTTGTATTTGAAATGGCATAAACAAATTAAAATGCGTGAAATACCAAGGGGCTGCTGAACACGTTTGCAAGCTACTGTGTTTGTCACCAAAGCAAGCCGGAAAAGTTTAACTTTCTTTGGAATATACCGTCACTGTGTGCAGCTGCTGCTCTCACAAGTCAGCGGTGGCGGAATTTTGTGTCTTCGTCATTGAAAATTACAGAACAGCATGTTTACCATCTGTTGTACACATGTGAATGCAGTATCAGGAGTAATTTTGTGACATTAAACACTGCCGTTGTCCACCACAGTTTTCCACAGCGGGTGTCTGGCTCAGGTGTTTTCTTCCACTGTATCTGTGGCTGTGCATGTTGGCTGCTGACTTACTGAACATGGCTTCAAGCCGAACCAGGCAGCTGACAAAGCTGTCAAAGTCGATGTTCATGTTCTCATTGGCATAGCGCATGGTGATGATGTCATACAGTTGGTTGTTGAGACGAAAGCCTGTGCGAGACACAAGACACATGAATGTAGCATGCTGAGATATGGACCAGCACGTAATAATCTGTACCAGCTTTCACTCAGCAGCAGTTCTTACCTGCATCGTTGACAGCGTTCCTCATCTCGTAACTGTTGATGCTGCCAGACTGGTCTGCATTATAGTGTTTAAAGATTCCCTGAAGGGAAGAGAAAAAAGAAAAAGTATGACACATACTGGTGCTCCTAGCAGCAGTGCTTTGGAAATGACAGAAAATTATAACAAGGTAGATATCAAAACCTCAGAGAGAGGGATGATACTCACACAAGATCCTTTGCACTGGGTTGTATGTTGACAATTAGAAAGTAACAGATCATGGTTTTTTTTGTTGTTGTTGTTGTCGTCTGATTTGGTAAATTTCTGTGTGGAACTCAGACTGCATAACATTTATTTTGAAGGGTCAAATGAATCTGGACGGAGTGCCACGGGAAAAAAAATATATTAATGTGTCAATTACAGTGATATTACAACTGAATTATTATATTTTACACAAAATTTACTTTTTAGAGCTAAAATAATTTTTTTTACACAATTAAAAAACTCTCTAATCTGCTTCACAATAATTTATTAATGTGCAGAGCTTCCCATTTGCTACTGTAGTCCAAAGCAAGTGGAGTGTAGGCCAAACCCCTCTCTCTCTCTCTCTCTCTCTCTCTCTCTCTCTCTCTCTCTCTCTCTCTCTCTCTCTCTCTCTCTCTCTCTCTCTCTCTCTCTCTCTGACCCCCTTCACTGCATATACAGTGAGGCAAATAAGTATTTGATACATTGTTGATTTGTAGTTTTCCAACCTACAAAGAATGGAGGTCTAATTTTTATCAAATGTAAACTGTGAGAGACAAAATCTAAAAAAAAAAAAAAATCCTAAAATCACATTGGATTATTTTTTTTTTTTAGTAATTTGCATTTCATTGCATGAAATAAGTATTTGATCACCTACCAACCAGCAAGAGTTCTGGCTCTCAAAGACCTGTTAATTTTTCTTTAAGAAGACCTCCTATTCTGCACTCTTTACCTGTATTAATTGGACCTGTTTGAACTTGTTACCTGTATAAAAGACACCTGTTCACACACAGTCAATCACACTCCAACCTGTCCACCATGGTCAAGACCAAAGAGCTGTCTAAGGACACCAGGGACAAAACTGTAGACCTGCACAAGGCTGGAATGGGCTACAGGACAGAAGGAGAGCAGCTCGGTGAGAAGACAACAACTGTTGGTGCAATTCTCAGAAAAAGGAAGAAACACAAGATGACTGTCAATCTTCCTCGGTCTGGGGTTCCATGCAAAATCTCACCTCGTGGGGTAAGGGTGATTCTGAGAAAGCTCACAACTACACAGGAGGACCTGGTCAATGACCTGAAGAGAGCTGGGACCACAGTCACAAAGATTACATTAACACACACTGTCATGGTTTAAAATCCTGCAGGGCAGCAAGGTTTCCCTGCTCAAGCCAGCACATGTCCAGGCCCGTTTGAAGTTCAACAATGAGAATCTGGATGATCCAGAGGCAGCATGGGAGAAGGTTATGTGGTCAGATGAGACCAAAATAGAGCTTTTTGAAATCAACTCCACTTACCATGTTTAGAGGATGAGAACAACCCCAAGAAAACCATCCCAACTGTGAAGCATGGGGGTGGAAACATCATACTCTGGGGGTGCTTTTCTGCAAAGGGGACAGGACGACTGCACCGTATTGAAGGGAGGATGGATGGGGTCATGTATTGTGAGATTTTGGCAAACAACCTCCTTCCCTCAGTAAGAGCATTGAAGATGGGTCATGACTACGTCTTCCAGCATGACAATGACCCCAAACACACAGCCAGGGCAACTAAGGAGGGGCTCCATAAGAAGCATTTCAAGGTCCTGGAGTGGCCTGGCCAGTCTCCAGACCTGAAGTCAGCAGAAAATCTTTGGAGGAAGCTGAAAGTCCAAACCTGAAAGATCTGGAGAAGATCTGTATGGAGGAGTGGACCAAAATCCCTGCTGCAGTGTGCAAACGTGGTCAAGAACTACAGGAAACATCTGACCTCTGGAACTGCAAACAAAGGCTACTGTACCAAATATTAAGGTCTGTTTTTCTATTGTATCAAATACGTATTTCATGCAATAAAATGCAAATTAATCATTTAAAAATCACACTGTGATTTTCTGAATTTTTTTCTTTAGATTCTGTCTCTCACAGTTGAAGTGTACTGACAATAGAAATGACACACCTCTCCATTCTTTGTAGGTGGGAAAAATTGACAGTGGATCAAATACTTATTTGTATCATTGTACTTTACTCCAGACTAGTCCTATTTTTTCATAACCACATTCACACGAAATCCTTTCCACTGGGGTGTGTGTATTTTTAATTATTTGAGTTTTTGAGTGTAATCACTGTTAAGAAGAAAATATCAGTTTATTTCTCTGATTTACGACATTTCTGTATGCCCCCCTACCCCCCACTGGGTTGTGTGGTGTATAACCACGTTATTTGAATTTCAGAATACAACCACTGTGAACCAATTTACTTCTCTAATTTAGTACTTTTTTTCAGACTACCACACCTGCTCCAAATCCATCATAAATCTAGCATCCATTTACCATCCAGTGTGTGGCAGACACCTCTATAGGATATTTCATAGACAAAACAAAAGTTGTGTTTTTGACTGATCCGGTACATGAACAGTCACCAGATGTAAAAGGGATTGTCCTCATCAAGCCTTTTTAATTTGATAAGTTATCATGTTAATAAGTTGTCGGGGATGGGCCAAATTATTCCATGCATTTTAGAGAGTAAATCGATAAAAGGAATAAATTGAGAAACTAAGAAAGATAGCAATTATTTGTCACAACCACAGGATAAGAAGCAGCGTTCCCACCTCCCACTGCTTGATTTTATTCCACAAATGCCTGAACTCCTGGAGATTGAGTCGACCTGTCCCGTCCATCTAAACACAAACAGTTAAGACTGAAATAGTGCGGATTCAGCGGCCTTGGTAATTCAGCATTAGTATTTAGAGGGCAAAAGGAACATTGCACTTTAACGTCTATTTTCAGTGTCACACTTGACTCAACAATGTTAAAAATGCACAGATGTTTGCGTGTCCATCACAGACCCTGCCATGGGTCTCAGCAGGTTGCGCATCCTACAGAGAACACAGTCAGCCTGATGCACTTCATACAAAGGATACGTCCATCAGAGCAATCATGCTCCTGCAGCTCTCCAGGCTGAAGCCCTCCGTGTTCAGGTCCTTATCTGTAGAAAACACACGAGAGAAAAGTTACAAGAACAATTCAGGTTAACAAGTCTGACAACCAGCACAATAGTCTGAGATAACTGGCTTTCTGGAGCCGCTTTCCAAAAACAAACACATTCTCCTCAAACAGCAGCTATTATATAAAGGCTGAGTGGATCCTTGTCATTTGATTGGTACTTTGTATCTCACGAGACATGGATTATTCATCCCATTTGTGTTGTGTTGCAATTAGCGTGCAAATATGGTTCCATTTACTGTGCACATTTGGTTCCATACATTTTGTACCACTGCACACTACAAACCCCACCAACGCAAACACTAGTGGGGGCGAGGTTTATCTAAACAGTTTTGCTGACGGATGATGATTGGAATGAGCGAATTGACGGTGCTAATTCTAGCACACACACACACACACACACACACACACACACATAAAAACATCCACTACGCCATAAGACGTCTGGAGGCATGAAGAGCTGTTAGGATGAAAACCTGGACAAATTTGTGATGCGATTTTTCACCGGACTGAGGAAGTACACAAAGTCTTTTTATTTTCCTTTCCTTTCTTTTTATTTTTTTTTGTAAGTATCATGGACTACATGTGTTTTTCCAAGTTGACTGAGAACAATTCTGGCCTCCTATTTAAAGTTTGTGTTGGACTGTTGATGTCAAAGCAACAGTGACGAACACCAAAATGTAAGCCCCCTTTCTGTTGTTTACAAATGAATATAATATCAAATGACAATGATCTATTTTCACCGTTATATAAAACAAATAATGAATGTTTTTACATTCTTTTAATGGAACAAATATTTAATTTGGTGAAAGATGGAACGTTCCATTCAACGAGGTGAAGCCTTCACCAAATTAAATATTCGTACCATTGAACTCAGTGGTACGAATGCCTGTGCAACAGTCTGTCAAAGTTCATAGTGTCATCTTACACTGTCATTTATTTTAAGAAATATTAAGACTTTTTTTTAATTTGGTTCTTGATTTTAGGGTGTTATGTTTGTTATGATGTGATTTTATGTATTATGAACAGATTTTTTCTTACTAGTGGTTGTCAGACATGTGGCTTTTAGTCACGTGTGCTTTTTATGTAGTTTGTACAATTGTTTCACACTAATAAATGAATTGTGAATTATGTTGGGCATTCACTTGAGCACATTCCAGCCCGCAGCTGCCATAGTGCTGAAGATCCCAGCAACTGGATGAGGGCTAGTGAATACCCACCTATCACCTGGCTGTTTTAGATAGATGATTCATTTTTAGAATTTTTAGATTCATTTTGAAAAAAATACATGCCACCCACGGGATTTAAACCTGCAATTTACAAAAGCTCTGATTGCCAGCCAGAAACTTTACCACTGCACTACCATTGCTGTCCTGTAAAAGGTGCGTAAAAATGCCTGAAATGTGTACTCGGCAACTTCACAGTTGTGGGGGCACTTAGAGAAATTTCACCGCCAGCTCAAAAGTGATCATCTGCTGACTGATATTGCGCTAATAGCGTGAATGGCCACACATTTTTGCCAAGTGAGTGGTGTTAGATGTTCGTGTGTGTCACCTCACCTGGAATTTGGCCGACACCTGCCGCGAGAGGGATTGAATGGGCTTTAACAGGGCACACTGTCTTTCAGCTGCTGGTGTGCTAAAATAGTTGCAGCAACAGGTGTACGAGGCATTGGAGGCAGCTCTGATTTGACACCTATTGCATACTGCTTCGTGCACAATTCATGCGCAATATGACCACATTCGTACTATGTGTGAAGGGGCCCTTAGTTTTGATATCATCCCTAGCCATACATTCTATCCATCAATCCATCCATTTTCTGTACCCCCTTACTACAATTAAGGGTCACCGGGGGTGAGTGGGGGGAGGGGGGGCGCTGGAGCCTATTCTAGCAGTCATAGGGTGTGAGGTGGGGTCTACCCTGGCAAGGACGTCAGTCTATCCCAGATACGTTCTATGGATTCATTAATTCCCATTTTACTTTCTCATCCTTTTGTTTATTTCATTTCTTATTTGTCCAGGCCCACCAGCCTACATTTCTGCTTTGCAAGAATAAAGGAGTCATGTACTTTGCATTAAGTGACTTTTTGCACTTTCAAGTTATTTCAAATTAAATATTTTTCAAAGTGGTTAGTTCAGGAACTCAACACACCACCTCCTTATACAGTTGTATGCAAACATTTGGGCACCCCTTATAATTTTCATGATTTTCCTTTATAAATCATTGGTTGTCTGGATCAGAAATTTCAGTTAAATATATTATATAACATTCTGGAATGGCCATCTCAGTCCCCAAACCTGAATATTATTGAAAATCTGTGGTGTGATTTTAAGCGGGCTGTCCCTGCTCGGAAACCAACAAACCTGACTGAACTGGAGATGTTTTGGAAAGAAGATTGGTCCAAATACCTTCAACCAGAATCCAGACTCTCATTGGAAGCTATAGGAAGCATTTAGAGGCTGTTATTCTGCGAAAGGAGGATCTACTAAATATTGATGTATTTTTTCTGTTGGGGTGTCCAAATTTATGCACCTGTCTAATTTTGTTTAAAGAATTATTGCACACTTTCTGTAAATTCTATAAACTTCATTTCACTTCTCAAATATCACTGTGTTTGTCTGCTATATGATATATTTAACTGAAATTGCTGATCCAAACAACCAATGATTTACAAAGGAAAATCAAGGAAATTATCAGGGGTGCCCAAACTTTTGCATACAACTATATTAAATAAAATCAAATATCTAAACTCTTAACTGCAGAAAGAAGACAAAAGTTGACATTTAGCACCATTGTGGTCCCATTTTATTTTACTTTTTAATAATGCAAAACAGGTAAAGTTTCACAAGATCAGTAGTGTCAGCATGTTTAGTTTGATGGACTCACGTTTAGCGATCACTCTGTTGAGAACATTTTTCAGTTCATTGGCTGTGATTTCCATGTCCTGTCAGAGACACCAGAGAGCGAGAAAGAGAAGTGGCAACCAGTTCCATTTAACCTTAGACGTCTCTCAATCCGGAGTAACGACATTCAGCAGTTATTAAATGTTTATGTACAGTTCAACACTATCCTTCCTCACTCACATCGCCGGCTATCTCCTGAAAGATGGTCCTGAACTGCTGGTCCTCCTCACTCTCTTCCCCTGACAAGGCTGGCGCAGGCTAACACAACAAGCCAAGTAGAAAGAAAACACGGAAGAGAGAATACAGGAGGAAACATTTTGATTATACGTTTGTTGAAAGTTTTTTTACAGTCCTGTATACCTGCAAATGTTAATGCGTGTTGTTTGATGAACACAATCTTTACAAAAAGACATCCAGACGATGGCAGTGCCTTGTCTGCACCAGCTAATGTTTTGATTTTTATCATGTCTTCATGTGATGGCATTGACGGTCACATTTGTTAGCACCAGGAGAGCAGAAATCTATGCAGTTTTCAATAGATCACCCAGTTCCTGAGACATGGTCATTAATGTGTTTTAGATGATGACCTCTGATTTGACCTTGACCTTAGACCTATGATCTTGGCATGACCTGTGTTGCAAGGGGATGGTCTACTGAGTTTATCCACCAAGTTCGATTGAAATTTCACTTTGTGTTCTGAATATATCGCTGCAGACAACTACTAATACTACAATAGCATCTTTCCACTTGGCGGCGAGGCTAATCAGGGAAGTGACAAAAGTGTGCTCTATTTTCTGGTCTTTACTTCAACCAGCTTTGACTCTTTGATTCTGGATCAGAAATATAAGTTAAATATATCATATAGCAGATGAACACACTGGTATTTGAGAAGTGAAATGAAGTTTCTAGTATTTACAGAAAGTGTGCAATAATTATTTAAACAAAATTGGGCAGGTGCATAAAGTTGGGCACCCTTGTCATTTAATTGATTTGAATACATTTAGTACTAATTACTGGAACACAAAATTGGTTTGGTAAGCTCATTGACCCTTGACCTCCTTACACAGGTGAATCCAGTCATGAGAAATGGTATTTAAGGTGGCCATTTACAAATGTTTCCCCTCTTTGCATCTCTTCTAATGAGGTGGAACATGGTCCCCAGACCTGAATATTATTGAAAATCTGTGGTGTGATATTTAAGTGGGCTGTCCATGCTCGGAAACCAACAAACCTGAGATGTTTTGTAAAGAAGAATGGTCCAAAATACCTTCAACCAGAATCCAGATTATCATTGGAAGCTATAGGAAGCATTTAGAGACTGTTATTTCTGCAAAAGGAGGATCTACTAAATATTGATGCATTTTTTTTTCTGTTGGGGTGCCCAAATTTATGCGCCTGCCTAATTTTGTTTTAAAAATTATTGCACACTTTCTGTAAATCCTATAAACTTCAATTCACTTCTCAAATATCACTGTTTGTCTGCTATATGATGTATTTAACTGAAATTGCTGATCCAAACAACCAATGATTTACAAAGGAAAATCATGGAAATCATCAGGGGTGCACAAACTTTTACATGCCACCGTATCTCTGTATGACACAGTTACTGCAGTACAAAATGGGTCAAACATACCATGACTTATTACATAAACACAGTCTTAGCTCCACAGGCTGTTGCGCCACCTAATGTTATGCAGTGGAACGGATTCAGGGAAGTGGAACAGCTGTTGATTTCAAAGAAATGAAAACAGAAATCTTGGCTGTTTACATTTTAGAAAAAGACACTTACCTCCGGATGGTCGGCCTCGATCCTGTTCTCTATCTCCCTGAGTGAAGACCAACAAACCAGCAGTTATAATGCTGATACCCCATCTGGACCTCGAGCCTGCCCAGTTATCATTTTACTATCATCAATAACCATGGGGTTCTCAGCAAATCTTATGCAAACTGTTGTAAACTGAGTCACGTTTTAACTAGACATCTATAAGACAATTGCTGAACTATGTATGTACGAAAGACTGATGGTCCTGCACTGTGAATAAAAGTTTTTAGCTTAATATTCCCACTAAAAATATTGTCAAGATCAGCTGTAGAAATTTTTACATTTTATAATCATGCATTTGTAAATAATTCTGGTTTCGGAGTAATACTGATAATAACACAAACAGCCCTATTCTGGTACTGTAGGTTAAACAAGGGCAATAGTTTTGTAATCTAAATGCATGCCGGGGTATTAAAACCCCCATGCTGTACTGTCCATCCCACAGCGAGGTCTCGGTCCATCAGGCCAGCTCTGCATTCTGTCTGGTCCTCCAGGGTAACAAGAGGCAGATGTTTGCTGAGGCTGAAGTATGGAGCATTGAATATTTTTGAATGTTTACCGGAGCATGGTCAAATCTGAAGTCGCTTGTCCTAAAAAAGATTCCATAACAGCTTCAAACTGGGGCCGATTTCTTCCAGTTCTACAAATCAAATTGCCGTTACAATTGTTTGCTCTTGGTGGGTTTTGACCCACCCACCAGCCATCATGAACAAATTCCACCCCAAATATAAACACAGCATGAAATGTACACATAAAACACCCTTAAAGTCAGACTAATTAAACACAGCTAACATGCAGAGTGTATGAACAAGTAAAGCTGGGTATTGATACCTCCAAAACTAGCAACGAAATCTTAAATAAGCTTAGTTGAAAGCTTTGGTCCGGCCTCAAATTTAATTTCAGTGGAGATTTGGATAAAGCAGTAGGTCCAGAACAAAAAATTAAAGGAACACTTAAGAGTATAGCATCAAATCAATTCAACTTCTGGGACATTGATCTGGTCACTTAAGTAGCAGAGGGGGGTTGTTAATCAGTTTCAGTGCTTTGGTGTTAATGAAATTAACAACAGGTCCACTAGAGTGCCAACAATGAGATGACCCCAAAACAGGAATGGTTTTACAGTTGGAGGTTGCTAACATTTTTTTCCCCCCTCCTCATCTTTTCTGACTGATTTTTCACTAGTTTTGCATTTGGCTGGGGTTAGTGTCATGACTGGTAGCATGGTGCAGTACCTGGCTGGACCCTACAGAGGTTGCACAGCTAGTCCACCTCCTCCAGGATGGCACATCAATATGTGCCATCCCCAGAAGGTTTGCTCTGTTTCCTAGCACAGTCTGAAGAACATAGAGATCGCAGGAGACAGGCAGTTACTCTAGGAGAGCTGTACAGGGCCGTAGAAGGTCCTGAACCCATCAGCAGGACCGGCATCTGCTTCTTTGTGCAAGGAGGAACAGGATGAGCACTGGCAGATTCCTACAAAATGACCTCCAGCAGGCCACTGGTGTGAATGTCTCTGACCAAACAATCAGAAACAGACTACATGAGCATGGCCTGAGCGGGGCCACTGTACTCACTGGCTGGCACTGTAGACCTAGAGTGCTATTTTTCAAATAACATCAGAATTGGCAGGTCCACCATTGGTGCCTTGTGCTTTTCACAGATGAGATCAGGTTCAACCTGAGCACTTGTGACAGACGTGAAAGATTCTGAAGAAGCTGTACAGAACAGTATGCTGCCTGCAACATCATTCAGCACGACTGGTTTGGTGGTGGGTCAGTGATGGTCTGGGGAGGCATAGCCATTGAAGGATGCACAGACCTCTACAGGCTAGGCCACGGCACCCTGACTGCTATTAGGTACCGGGATGAAATCCTTGGACTCATTGTCAGACCGTGCGCTGGTGCAGTGGGTCCTGGGTTGCTCCTGGTGCACGACAGTGCCTGGCCTCATGGGTCAAGAGTATGCAGGCAGTTCTTGGAGAATGAAGGAAATGATACCATTGACTGACCCCCACTCTTGCCTGACCTAAAGCCAATAGTTCACCTGTGGGACATTATGTTTCAGTCCATCCAAGGCTGCCAGGATGCACCTCCGACTGTCCAGGAGCTAAGTGATGCCCTGGTCCAGATGTGGGAGGAGATCCCCCAGGACACCATCCATCATCTTATCAGGACCATGACCCGAAGTTCAGGCATACATACAGGTACATGCGGGCCGTGCAACCTACTGAGTATAATTCTGAGTTGCTTCAATGAAATTTTGTCAACATGGACATTGGACAAGCCTGCCACATAGTTTTTTCACTTTGATTTTTGGGGTGTCTGTTAAGTTATGTTATGTTATCAACATGGCGGCCTCCATGAGGGGGCCCCTTCCATGTAGATATAAAGGGCTCATTTAAGTAGGGATAGATCAATTATTGGCTGGGCAGATAATCGGTCCATCACATCGGCCCTGCCGATAATCGGTCTATCCCTAATTCAAAGCTCATGAAAACACATCAAATCAATGTGAACATATTGCATTTCTGCAAACAAACACCCCTACATCCTACATACTACAGCTTTAAATATTAAACAAACCACTAAGTTGATGATGTGGGTTACACTTCAATACCCAGCCCTACTGTGCAACACAGGCTCAACATGAACAACATTAATAAACTATGTGCTAATATATAACAGCTGAGTGGATTCTTGTCATTTCATTGGTGCTTTGTATGTCATGTGACATGGATTATTCACCTCGTTCGTGTTGCCTTGCATTTAGCATGCAATTTGGTTCCACTTACCGTGAAAATTTGGTTCCATGTGTTTTGTACCATTGCACCCTGCGACCAACACCGGGTGGCGTTTAGCTAAACGTGGAGTTTGTTTTGCTGACAGACGATGATTTGAAGGAGCTAATTGATGGTGCTAATTCTTCTAACACACACACACACACAAAAAACAAAAACAAACAAATCCACTACGCTGTAAGCTGTCTGGAAGCATGAAGAGCTGTTAGGATGAAAAGATGGACTAATTTCTGATGTGATATTCGCTGGACCAAAGTCTTTTTTTTTTTTTTTTTTTTTTTTTGCATCACGGACTACATCGTCAGAATTATTTTTGAGCTAACTGTTTTTCCAAGTTGACCAGGAATAGTTTTTGACTCCTATTTAAAGTTTGTGTTGGACTGTTGATGTCAAAGCACCAATGACGAACACCAAAATGTCCCTTATCTGTTTATAAATTAATACCATATCAAATGACAAGGATCTGTTTGAGCAGTTATATAAAACAAATAATGTTTTTGCATTCTTTCAATGGAACAAATATTTAATTTGGTGAAAGATGGAAAGTTCCGTTCAACGAGACCAATGAAATATTCGTACCATTGAACTCATAAACATTCATTTGTATACCAATCAGTGAGTGTACATGGCCATGGCCACTCCTCGTGCAGCAGCACACTCACTCTGAGGTGTTCTTCTTTTCGGAGAACACTCGCAGTATGAACTCTCCCTCCTGGTGTGGCTCGTAGGTGGAGGGAACAATGACGTACTCCCCGGCGTTCAGGTGGAACCGCTGGGTCACCTCCCGCAGGTTGATGTAGGACTTGCAGCGCGCCTTGGAGGAGTTGAACACAAAGAAGTCCTTCTGCATGTGCTGCTTGTTCCCCTGCATCTGCAGAAGGAAACGTTGCATCATCCGAAATGGTGAAAAAGAGAAGAATTTTCACACAGGTTGAGATTGTCAATGAAATGGGTGCAGGGCTCATGAATTGTGCAAACTGATGCTTCACTGTGAGAGTTTGCTTCCCTCCATACCTCCTTTGGCACCTGTATGAAGAAAGAGGCAACATTAGTTTTAGTCCCGGTCAGAATTATTGACTCCCCTGAATTTTAGGTGCAGAATTTAAAATATATTCATTAATAAATGCAAATGAAGAGCTTGTTAATTAATCACAATATTTAATACAATGTCCAACACCAATAACAAAAATGCTCTCATGTACTGAAATAATAAATACAGGCATAAAATATACACACAAATCATCATTTTTACAACCACTTTTCTTTACACACGTCGGGATGGATACGTGAACACTTCCAGGTCACTGAATATGTCTTGAAATTCATTTATACCAATTACTAAGAAATACAAAAACATGGTCCTGTGTGGTAAACCTGTCTGGAGTAGGCAGTTCTCAAAAATGTATGTGCAAGAAGGAGACAAGTGAGGAAAGTCACCAAGACACCCAGATACAGTTAACTCTGAAAGAGTTATAGCCTTCTGTTGCTGTGACTGGAGACACTACGCATAGTTCAACTTCTGTCTGGGGCATCACCAGTTACACAGCTTTATAGTGGAGCGGAACATGGAAGAACTTTGTGGCAAGAAATAGATCACATAGAGGCTTGGGTCTCCCATAGGCCTTGCTAAAATTTCAGGTTTTCTGTTCAACAAAACCCATGTCTGAGTCCAACATGAAGCTGATGACCCAAGGGACATAAGTCGTACTACTGACAGTCTAACTCC
This sequence comes from Thalassophryne amazonica, assembly GCF_902500255.1. NCBI lineage: Eukaryota > Metazoa > Chordata > Actinopteri > Batrachoidiformes > Batrachoididae > Thalassophryne > Thalassophryne amazonica. Next base: position 30,659,699 of record NC_047121.1, read on the forward strand.
TTCAAAGTTGTCATGGGCTTCTTGGTGGCTTCCCTCATTAGTCTCCTTCTTGCATGGTGACTTACTTATTGAGAACTGCCCAGACTAATATATCAGTTATTTGATATTATTGGTCGGTACAAGCCTTTCATGAACATATCAGTATCTACTTTATTTTTACTGATGTGAAAACTTTTATTTTAAATAATAAATAAATGCAGAAAAACATTTTGGTTGTTCCACATGGTGTCATTGCATAGTTAGTTCAGCAGAGGCTGCTCCGACAGCATTGCAAAGAATGGCTGGGACCCCCATCACCTCTTGGTCTCATTAGCTATGAGACAGAGGCAAAGCGACTAGCTGCCATTTATTTTCAGTCAGAGCTGGTGTTTTAGCAACAAGGCCCAAGTGGTCAAATGCCACCAGCTCAACGAGGCCAAATAAATCAGGTCTATTTCATACAAATGTTGAGTGATGCTACATGCCAACTGCCAATCCAAGTGAGGGCAACGTGGCGGTAGCATGAAGTACATTGGTTGTTGGTTATATTCAAAGTTATTTATAATGAAGTTCATATTTAAACTGTAAAATATTAAGCATCAATTACACTAACGCACTACTTCCTCTTGCTGTGTTTTTCCCCACAGTTTTCCAAAAAGCTAGAATTTCTGTTAAAATCTCAAAAATGGTTTCATGTTGTAGAGGAGGATCAGAAGGAGGCTTCTGCTCAGATGATAGTTCCCGATTACTGCCTATTGTACCAGACTGTCCATTTTCACCTAATTGAGCAGAAGATTTACGCACGAATGAAATCCAATTACTTGTTTTTTGAACTGCAATTTATCATAACATCACAAATTTTTTAAACATGTCCAAACTGTTCTGATGCACACAGAAATGCCACAGGTGGGAATCGATCCCATGAACCTCTTGCTGTGCGGCAACAGTGCTAACCACTATGCTGCCCATTTTTTGAACATTCATCGATATTCCAATGATACACAATTTGTTCATTTCCATTTATTTATGAGCATATTTTAAATTCTGTACTTAAAATTCAGGCGGACCAATAATTCTGACCAGGGCTGTAACTTTGTATTTCAGTGATGTTAAAATATAAAACCAACATTCTTGTGAGAACTGGAATAAATACTAATGTTAAAATGTCTAATAAATTAATGTCTGAACATTCAAGAACAGTACCCTCAGAAGATACCTCATAAATGGCAAATCCTATAGTGAACAAGTTTGCTCCCATCTTGCGCTCTTTCCGCCTGTTCTTCTGCATCAGCGCTACCACAAAAGTGCAGCCCGACTCATTTTCTTCTAGATCATCATCCTCTTCCATCAAACGAAGGCGGTACTGAGGGTTCGTCCAGAAAGTGTCTGCAACACATTTAAAACTCACAGATTTTATTTTATTTTTTTAAATTCAGCAATATTTCTGAATTAAAAGCAACATGAAGAACAAAGTTCTAATTTGTGAAATCCAATATTTGAAGAGGAGACACGAATCAAGGACAAATGCTGTTTTAAATTTAATTCACTTTTTTTTTTTTGCATTTGATACTTTGACAAACATTACATTTATACATTACATTTGTTTGTTTGGTTTTTGTTTTTTTTTGGTACCAGGGTAGTTCCTGCAGCCTCCCGCGGAGCAGCCTCTCACCCAGCGGCCCTCGTTCACCGAAACCGTCCACTTGTGGATCTTATCGTCCTCCAGGGCATCAGGGGTGAGGTTACAGATCTCGATCTTGGTGTAGTTCTTTTTGAAATCTTCAAAGGACATCCTGGTTGGCCGCAGGAAAAACAAAAATGCATCAGAGTCTGTGCTTACGTAAGGCATAACTATTCACCTTTTTTTAAGCATTGCTTGAATACTGTTGTTTTGTTACTAATGTCACTCAAATCAAAATGTGCACAAATGGACAAAGCTGTTTTCATTAGCAAATAATTGACAGTGAAAGTAAGTTCCTTCAGCTGCTCCCTTGTTTTCACTACAGCAGATCCCAGGTGGATCTGCATGTTGATTTGGCACAGGTTTTACACTGGATGTCCTTCCCGGTGGAACTCCACATTACATGGAGAAATGTGGGCATCAGGATTTGGGTTTCTGTATCTGGCTTTAACCGTATGCTCTGTTTTAGTTATTGTGTTTTGTTGGGTTTTTTTATGTTGTTAGTTATCTTTCTGGTCTTTTTCTGCTTGGGTTTTCTCTGTCCCTTCCTCTCTTGTCTTCCTTCATGCTTGGTGGTGGGTGTTTCACTCTGTTCGGCCATGCCCTTGTTCTGGTGCTTTCCACGCACGCCTGTTCATGATTTGTAGCTCATCATCTGGGTGTATTTAAGCCTCACAGGTTTCACCGTCACTCGCCAGATCGATGCGCCTTGTGCCTTCTTTCCAGCTTTTCTCCTTTTCCTAGTCCTGTTTTGCCTCACCATTCTTTGACCGCCTGCCTGTGTATCCGACTCCACCTCTGCCTTATGTTTTTTGTACTGCTGCTTGTTTTGGACTGCCTTTACGTGTACTGTACCGACCTCTGCCTGAATCATCACTAAACCCTTTTGAACCACAGAGCTGTGAGTCTGAGTTTTGCATTTGCGTCCAGACATCTTTAGCCACCAAGCTTGATAGTGGGGTGGGGTTTGAACTGGGAACCTGCCGTACTGAAACCAAGCACACTAACCACTTGGCCATCAACCCTCCCCTAGCAAATAATGGACAGTATGTTCTTCAAAATGTTTGGTAAATTAATAAATAGATATGTTAATGGGAAGGTTATACCATAGGAAATCTGAATATTAATGTTTAATTTGAAGAAATGAATGGACAGCTATTTTTAAACTTTAAAACTGCTGAAAGCCTAAATAACCAACAAATCTGATTCATGTTTTCAAGGACAAAGAATTCACTGGTAACATAATTAGACTCATCATGCTTACATTTGATTCTTGTTTCAGGACAGCTGTATCTTCATGTCACCGGATCAAACCTGAGTCATTCTTCCACCAAGTAAGTCCTATACACTCTTTGAGGCCCTTGGTGTTGGTGCTTATCCCCGGATTACATAGTGTAAAGTATCATAGGATCTGGTGTCCCTGGATTGGACACCAGATACTTCCCCAGCCAAGGCCAGTACCCATTTACAGCTGGACATGAACAATGCAGGTGACGTGTCTTTTCCAAGGATGCAGACAGGGAGCCTGAAACATGCCCCTGAAATCGAACCCATCTATAGGTTGGTATTCCAACTCCAATCTCATAGAGCCACCTACTCTGCCATGGCAAAGTTAAAAAAAAAACCAAAACAATTAAATACATGATGGGGGAAAAAAAAAATCAAGTTTTCCACTCACCAGAACTCTCCATCCTCTGCATTTTGGTGCTGCAGCTTCTCCTTTTCAGCCTTAGGCAGCGTAGCCCATTCTTTAGAGCTAACCATATATATAGGATGAAAACTCAGTTACATATTGCATTAATAAAATATTAGCTTTGGCTAATTTCCACAATTCTGTGATAGAAAATAAATTACAGATTAAAAAAGACAAAGCTTACTTGTCACTCCATGCGCCGTTCCATTCCGTTTGACCCCATGGGTTTCTGAGACGCACCAGGCGCACTTTAGACTCTTTTTGCTGAGACGGTCGACACTGTAGCATCACACATATGAGAAAACAGTGAAGAGCCTCAAACCCACACTTGTACTGACTCGTATGTCTACAGACTGGCCACAGTCGCTGCAGAGCATTTACCTCCTCCACTGCCGTCACAGTAGTAAGCGTGGCCTTCACGAGCCCGTCACGGTACGAGTCTCAAAGCGACAGGAACAAGGGACTGCAAAATAGACCACATATATACTAGTAGTAAACCACAAAAAGTGACAAACGAAGGAAAAATGTTTAATATTAAAGCTTGTAAACCAAAACGAAGCATAGTACTTTGACAGGACCCAAAAGAGAACTTTAGTCTTGTTTTCTAACTTGAGATATTGTAGTTTTGACTAACTTTAATCTACTGTACATGAAAGACAGATTAGCTGCTGACTTTTAAATGGCATCAGCTTCATTTGAAAAGCAGATACAGGGCAGGTGCAATTATGTTCATTTACCAAAGGGTGCGTGGTTTGATCCCCAACTCCAACCCCAAAGTGCTCCTGATGTGCAGGGCAGCATGAAAGCTCCCGTTGTAAGTGTAAATGTGAGGAATGTAAATCGTAAAGTGCAGTAAACAACTGTTTTCACATTGTGAGGTAATGTAGAAATACAGCTATTTAAAAAAAAAATCATAATGTGCTTTACACTACATATTTATTTACTTTTGCATCGTTTAATCCAGTGCACTGACTGGGATTGTTCATCCCCCGGGGTCTCTTTCACAGTAGGGTAAATTAAAAAACAAACAAACAAATACATCAAGAACCCATTTACAGTTGGCTGGACTGGGACAATGTAGATTACTAAGTGTTTTGTCCAAACACACGAACATGTAGCTTTAGTGGGAAATAAATCACAGTTTCTTGGGTAGCAGTCCAACGATTTTACCACTGAGCTACCTGATCTGCACTATATGAAAATATCTGTACAATGGTGAGATAAAAATATTAGCCTCACGTCAATGGAACAGCCCATGAGGGAGCCTCTCTCCAGAGCTTTCTTCATGATCTTGTAGAGTTCCTTAGGTGCTTCTTTCATCTCATAAAACTCAGTCACTCCGCCTGTAAAATCCTCCATGGCCTCAGTTGTGTTTCCCCCCTTCAGGGACTCGTAAGATCCATGCAGCCTGGACATGGACAGTTGTATGAGACCAAGCTTAATAACGCAAAACTGCAGCCTACAAATCAAGCTAATATTATATTTTAACAACATAAATGTCAAGATGCTATCCATTACAACTAATTGCACTGTGGTTCTTTCTAGGTCCAGCCTGTTTGGTGTTTCATAGAAGATGTAGACAGTTGGTGTCAGCGACTGAGCGTTTCCTAGAACGGGAGAAAAAATTAAAGAGGCATCTCTGTATCGTCATGTATCTGTAGAAGTAGAGTACAAATCCAGAGGACATTCATGATGATACATGTATGATTGGTACATGAAGGGATACAGCTCCAACTTCATAAATAATGCAGAAGTGGTGAGCTGAATTTAAGAGAGGCAGAGAGTGCGAGGTCCATCACTGTGCACCAAAGATGAAGAAGCAATCCAAGCACAGGAAAGTACATTCTCACTCCCTCCAAAGAAGACCAAAGTCATTTCTTCTGTGGCGAAAGTGAAGGAGTAAGTGTTTCTGAGATTGCAACAGGTACAGTGCTCATTTGCTACTACCTTCAAAAGAGTAGAACCTGAGGCTCACCAGGATTATCCCTGGGTACCACTGCATGGACCAGATAAGAGTCTATGACTCCACCAGCCAAGACTGGTATCCATTTACAGCTGGGTGGACGGGGACAATACAGGAGAAGACAATTAAATAGCCTGAAGCACACATCTGGAATCAAACAGCAGTCTCTCTATTGATAGTCCAACTCTTAACCCACAGAGAGTACTATGCCAGATTGTCAAGGTGGCTATATGAAGCTATCAAGACCTAAGGCCCAGAAAAGATCACAAAAGGGGTCATTTTTCAACAGGACAATGCCCCAGCTGACAAGTATATGGTTGACATGGCTGCTTTAAACTGTTTGATTATTTTTAAGACTTTCCTGGCTTGGCACAATTGACTATCCCTTTGTGTCCAAACATCCCTGTGTTGAAAAATAACCCAAATATGTTCATGTCCCAAAGTGGCATCGCAGTTAGTCTACAAACCTGACAACTGAGCTCTGAAAACTAGGAACTTGATTTGCTGATCACTATTCTTCCATATAAAATAAACATGGAGAACAAAGCGCCTGTACTCAGTGCTCCACAACAAAATAACTCAGTGCACTTACTTGGCATAGGCCTTCTCCAGCAGGGCGCTCCAAAACTCGTTCCTCTCCGCCGATTTGGTGAAAACCAGCTGGTTGTTGAAAGTTGGGATGCGGTCATCAATGACAACATCAACCCAGTCGCCATAACGCCAGAACTGGAAGACACAAGGAGGTCAGGGAGGCAAAACGTATCAAAGGAAATCAAATATTTAACGCATTTTAAAGGCAGGAAAAAAAAATAGTTGTTTGTTGCCAGGTTGTGAGGAAGGTGCAGATTGCTCTTATTACATTTTTTCACAAAAAAATGTATTTATTCTGACCACAATCACAGAAAGCAAACAAGAATTGAATGTTAAAGGATGGACTGTGATGGGAATATAAGGTAAACGGAGTCGAACCTGAAAGTGGAAAATCCCAGCATAGCCCTCTGAGAAGGATTGCTCCTGAGGAACAACTCTGTAGAGCAGCTTCTCATTCAGAGTGAGACAGGCTATGGCAGCCAGCAACCAGCAGTCACCTGGACAGAGAAAAACAACTTTGTTCAATCTGCCTTTAATATCATTTTCATATGGCAGAAATTAAAATCCCAGAATATGCAATAGAGCAAAGACAGTAATTTCTCTGCTGGAAATGTGGAAAAACTGCAGCTGAGTGCTGACTCGTGTGTTTTCTGATTGTCCAGGTGTGACGGGGGTTTTGACCCGATCATTAGACTGGAACAATGTAAGTTTTTCCAACACGGGAACTGGTAACAGAGTCTGTCAGGGCCTTTGTTGGTTTGTCCCCTGCCTTTGCAGCTTGGGCAGGACAACAATGAGAAGTGCTGCTGATTGGATTCTCTTCCAAAAGAGTAAGCAGAATATGGGTAGGCCACTGCAGCCAGAGAGGCCATGTGCAGGGGGAAGGACCAGACATTGTGACTCTGTTGTGATACAGCATGTGCACCCGTTTTCACTTCTTTATGATGATCTCCTCAGGACTTTGTGGGCATAATGCTGTCTACTCATTTTTTTCCCCCGCCTTGGTGGGAAGAGTTGAATTTGCCATCTCTGATTTCATTAGCAGATGTGACAACTTTTCATACCAAGAAATGTATATATATATATATATCAACCAATGATGCTGTCAGTTATTTATTGGATTAGTTTAAAATCTGATTCAAATCAGATTTCAATGATTGACTGTCCCCATGATATACAGCAAGTGACCAGATCTGATCTGTGTGTCCACACTGGCAGTCTTATCCACATTGATGTATTCTAACACACTACACCCAGGAAAAATATGGACGACAGAGAACTGTGCCTGTTTCTGTCTGAAATGGTTATGTTGAGCCCAGACATACAGTAGATAATCTGATTTTAATTTCCTTTTCCATGCCCAATTTATTATTCTCTTCCATGCTCTGTTGTTTCTAACAGTTTTCTTCAACTTTTTTCCTGCTTATTCCAATATCGCAGGTAAGGTGCCTCAAATCAATTTAGGTAATTCCAAAACTACGTCATTGATGTTCGTGTCGTGCTGCGAGTGACACAAGGGACACTTTGAAATCCTATTTGAGTGGCCGAGACATTCAGATTGAAACGTATTTGCATTTAAATTTCAAACCGCCTCCATATGCAGTTTGAATCTGTTTTGGAAAAATCAGATCTCGTGTGATTTTTCGCTGTGAAGACGCTCAAAAAAAAAAAAAAAAAAAAATCTAAGCTTGTGGATAAGATGTGGATAAGATAAACATCCGATTTTGAGTTGTAATGTAGACTTGAATTTAGTTACACAATAATGCCAGTAAAACCAGCGCGCGCGCACACAACACAACACACACAAACACACGTGGGGTTTAACTGATTTCATTGCTAATTTAGAAGTGGTGGGCTAAAGATGAGAGAATAACATTTGGGTTATTATTAGTATTGAATAAAATGTTATAAAACTGGTATTATTTACCAAGATCACCCTGGCAGATGTCCGTTCTGCTTGCTCCGCCCACAATGAACTGAGGATTTTCACACATTTCCTGCAGACAGTAAAAAGCATAAAGCAATGTTAATATCACTGTATAAAGTATTAAAACTCAATCTTGTAACAGCTACACGTTTTTAATTTATGTGAGAGAAATAATGTTATGATCAACGTGTGTGTGTCTTATACCTTGGGTCTCATCCAGATGATGTTCTTGACCTTGTTGGACTTGTGTCCGAGCTCTTTGAAACCCAAAGACTCCACGGTGGCCGGGAACGTGTCATCCTCAAACAGACCTTTCCTCTGAAGGCACTCCTGCTTCAGGGAGTTGAAGTCTTGGCTGTTGAAACGAAGAGGCTTGCTGAGAGACCCTTCCCCGTCTCGTCGCTCTCGTTCCCGGATCAACCGGTCGCAGAAAAAGCCAGACGGTGTGTAGGGCATTTTTGTGTCCGGTAACTTACTTTCTCGTTTTTTTTAAAAATTGAAAAGTTGGCTTTTGCACTTGTACTTACAAGCCTAAAAAACCCTGGCATAAATCCAAGCACCTAATGTCTGATTGGCTCTTTCTTTGCGTGACGTAGTCCTGTTTCGTCATAGAGTGGTCGATAAAGCTTGGTGTGACATGCATTGCTGCACATGCATTACTATACACGTACGTTTGCACAGAAACACAACTCAGAAATGTCTATTTGTTGCATTCTCATTGGCCAAGCTGAACAATGATCTTTCCTCGGCAGTGGTACTATGGTTCCGTCATTGTTGGGTGATACAAAGGCCAGCAGACCGTACCAGAGGGCATGTAAAGAGTGGTCGGTAGATGCCCTGCCTCAGCAGAAGGCATTCAACCCCTTTAAACCTCTTCTCAATGGAATGCCGCATTGAGCATTCTCAGCATAACTACAACAGAGTGACGCGTGGAAGACGAGCATCATCCATTTTTAGCACTCTTGCAAAAATGACAACTCAAATCTGATTCTTTAGGTGAGATGGTCATCACATCCCTCATCTTAAATGTACACAGTAAAATCACCAGTGTTAACACTGCCAGTGAACATATGGCCCCACTGGACCAGCTGCTTTTCTATTCTTCATCATCTTCATAGCTGCCCTCACTTCATCCTTACTAATCTCTTGCAATTTACTCTCTCTGCATCATCCAGCCTTTTGTTTTCGCCATCCTCTTTCCCCTTATACTTTCCTGAACATCTTAATTCCACCACCAAGTCTCCTCATCTTCCTTCCACTGTCCAGATGTCATAGCCAGTACCTTTCTAGCTGTCTCCCTCACATGTGCAGTACTTTTCCAGTAGACCAAAACTGCTTCCCCTCCATCCAGTGCCGGTCTCACCTGCTCACTGAATTTCACTCATCTTCCTCCTTGTGATTCTTTGAGCTCTGACTCTCTTCCTCTTCTTCACCTCTGAAGTCATCCTAAACCACCATACTATTATGTCTAACTACACTCTCTCTTGCCACCACCTTACGGTCTCATTTCTTTTAGTTTGGATCTCTATGGGGCCATTATTGTAGCAAAAGTATTTACAAATGCGTATTTTGATGTGTGTAAACAGATCCACAAATGCGTATTGCAATCTGCGTGTGCGCAAAAGTATTTGCAAATGTGCATTTTGATCTGTGTGTGTGTAAACAGTTTCACAAATCAATTAATCCACAAATTAACTAATCCCATTATTAATCCTTGAGGTAAATCAGAATTCATGTTAGATAACTGGATTACATTGTTCAGCTATAGGTGTCGGTGCAGCGCATTGCCACATTCACTACCTGATTGAACCAATCTGGGATCTCCACTGCCCACCACCCAGTTTGAGCAGCGGTCGAGCTACATACCCTAAACTAAACATCTATTTATTGCAGCCGGATGGTACGAGTATGTGCACGTCTTCTTGGCCTTGTCCAGTTGCTGCAGTTCTCAGCAGTGACACCCTGTGAGCTAGAGCCTACTTTAGACAGCACACCACATCAACTTAAGATGATGCTCCTTTACAGTGCAGATAACAGGACCTCACACAAAGCTATTCCAGCAGGCCTCGAAGATCTCAAGGATTCTCCAAAAAGACCAAGTACGTACCAAAACATCCAGGTATAGTCTTCAATCACTGATCAAGGTCTCACAAACCTACAGTAAAACCAGGAGGTGCAAAAAGCTGAAACCTTGGATCTCCACCTTCCTGCAGTGTCATGAGCTAGACTTTTTGCATTATGCTTTGTTCTGTTTAGTTCTGCTTTTAGTTTGATTTGGTTTTCCGTGTGTGATTTCTCTTGTTGGGTTTTCCTGCTTGGGCTTTGTCTTTCCCTATCTCTCTTGGTGCTTGGTGTTGGAGGTGTTGCACAGGGTCTGGGCAACATCCTGTTCTGGTGTTTTCCACCAGAGGTGTCAAATCCGGCTTCAGAAAGTAAAAACCCTCCCATGTGTTGCTTCTACCTGTGCACCTAAAACAGGTGATCTCAAGAATTAGCTCATCCACCTGCCTGAAGAGCTGAACTAATTACAACCAGCTGGTTTATTGGGAAGATGGAGCAAATATGTGGCTGGACTTTTACTTTCTGAAGCTAGATTTGACACCTTTGCTTTCCACACACTTGTTTCTAATCTGAAGCTCATCACCTAGGTATACTGAAGATTCACCGGTTGCACTAGTTCTCTGCCAGATCATTGCGCCTTGTGCCTTTGCTTCCGGCTCTGTATTCCATGTTTTCTAGTCCTGCTTCCACATTGTATTTTGACCACCTGCCTGTTTATCCGACCACGCCTAATGCCTGATGATTCTGATTTGTTTGCTGATTTTGGACTGCCTTTCTGTGTACCGGACTCTGCTGATTCATTCAGTAAATGATCTTAAAAACCAGAGCTGTGCTGTTGAGCTTATCGCCTTAGCAATCCACATTGATTGTCGGATGTCGGACCGACCCTGTCGGGAGCCCAACTTCTCTCCTCAGCATTCTACTACCCCACCTGCTCGGGCAGCCACTCCGCGCCACCTTCCAGCTCTCCACATAGCAACTCCATCGAACCCATGCAGCTGAGTCACTAGTCTGTCCATGGAGGAACGTCAACGACACCAAGAGGAGGATTTGGGCTTTTACTGCGGTCAGGCAGCACATGTGATCTCTGTCAGTTCAGGGGTGCCCCTGCACGGACAAAGTCGGTACTACGGGTGAGTCAAAACACAATTTCTTCCTCATCAGTTCAGAATGAGATTTCAGCCAAATTAGTCTCAGATCAGTCATCCGTATCGGTGTTCAGAGTCGAGCTGCTGCTCCTCCATGTCGAAAGGAGCCAGCTGAGGTGGCTCGGGCATCTTTTTCGGATGCCCCCTGGACTCCTCGCTGGAGAGGTGTTCCGGGAAGACCCAGGACACGCTGGGCTACGTCTCGCAGCTGTCTTGAGAACGCCTAGGGGTTCCCCTGGAGGGGCTGGGGGAGGTGTGTGTGGTTCGGGAGGTCTAGGCGGCTTTTCTTGAGCTGCTGCCCCCGCAACCCGACCTCGGATGAAGTGGAAGAAAATGGATGGATGGAGACATGAAATGGTCATCACTGTCACTGAGGGACTTCAAACATTTGGCAAGGTGATCCATTCAAATATCTGCAGCCTCTCGGATCCTGCTTGTGGCAACTCCTGTTTCTTTTGGCAAATAATGCACTTGTCAACTGCGACTTTGACGACCTTGGCTGGCAGCAACTTCACCCCACTTGTTCCTGCCTCCATCTTTCACTGAGTTCCTGCAGGAAAGAGGATACCTCAGCTAATGACAGAATGTAAGGATTGGACACAAATGCTAGGCTCACTCTGGCAGCTCGGGTTATAAGACTTTAGTGGTGGTAAAAGCAAGCGTCGGTACACAGGTAGGCAGTCCAAATAAACTCACATCCTGACAGCTAACTAGTAAGAAATTGGCCAGTCATGCATGTGCATATACAGAAGAGGGAGCGCAGACACATGCCCCTTTATTCTGATAGAAATATTGAATTTTCATGCTAATTTGCATAATTAATATGCACAATTATAAGAGGGCTCAAAAACATTTTGAGGTATATACAACCCCTGGCAAAAATTATGGAATCACCGGCCTCGGAGGATGTTCATTCAGTTGTTTAATTTTGTAGAAAAAAAGCAGATCACAGACATGACACAAAACTAAAGTAATTTCAAATGGCAACCTTTCTGGCTTTAAGAAACACTATAAGAAATCAAGGAAAAAAAGATGTGTGGCAGTCAGTAACGGTTACTTTTTTAGACCAAGCAGAGGAAAAAAATATGGAATCACTCAATTCTGAGGAAAAAATTATGGAATCACCCTGTAAATTTTCATCCCCAAAACTACACCTGCATCATATCAGATCTGCTCGTTAGTCTGCATCTAAAAAGGAGTTGATCACACCTTGGAGAGCTGTTGCCCCAAGTGGACTGACATGAATCATGGCTCCAACACCGAGAGATGTCAATTGAAACAAAGAAGAGGATTATCAACTCTTAAAAGAGAGTAAATCATCAGCAATGTTGCAAAAGATGTTGGTTGTTCACAGTCAGCTGTGTCTAAACTCTGGACCAAATACAAACAACATGGGAAGGTTGTTAAAGGCAAACATACTGGTAGACCAAGGAAGACATCAAAGCGTCAAGACAGAAAACTTAAAGCAATATGTCTCAAAAATCGAAAAATGTACAACACAAACAAATGAGGAACGAATGGGAGGAAACTGGAGTCAACGTCTGTGAGAAAACGAAACGAAAGGCATCATTAACACCTAAACAGAAAAAAACAAGGTTACAATGGGCTAAGGAAAAGCAATCGTGGACTGTGGATGACTGGATGAAAGTCATATTCAGTGATGAATCTCGAATCTGCATTGAGCAACGTGATGATGCTGGAACTTTTGTTTGGTGCCGTTCCAATGAGATTTATAAAGATGACTGCCTGAAGAGAACATGTAAATTTCCACAGTCATTGATGATATGGGGCTGCATGTCGGGTAAAGGCACTGGGGAGATGGCTGTCATTACATCATCAATAAATGCACAAGTTTATGTTGATATTTTGGACAATTGAAAGGATGTTTGGGGATGATGAAATCATTTTTCAAGATGAAAATGCATCTTGACCATAGAGCAAAAACTGCAAAAACATTCCTTGCAAAAAGACCATAGGTCAATGTCAATGAGCAGATCTGATTTGATGCAGATGTTAATTTTGGGGGATGAAAATTTACAGGGTGATTCCATAATTTTTCTCCAGCATTGAGGATTCCATATTTTTTTCCTCTGCTTGGTCTAAAAAGTAACCGTTACTGACGCCACAATCTTTTTTTTCTTGATTTCTTATAGTGTTTCTTAAAGCCAGAAAGTTGCCATTTGAAATAACTTAGTTTTGTGTCATGTCTGTGATCTGCTTTTTTTCTACAAAATTAACAACCTGAATGAACATCCTCTGAGGCCGGTGATTCCATAATTTTTGCCAGGGGTTGTATGGTTGCTATATGGCTTGTAAATCTCTATTGCAATTTATGTTTTCCCTTACCACTGAATAATGCAATACAGAAGCTGAAAGTGGGCGTGGTGATTACTTAAATTTCTCCTTGCTGCCAGGGTAGCAAAAGTCTAACCAGCCATTTTTGATATGTCTAATGGTCTGGTTTAAAGATATAAAGAAAAATTTAGGGGACATTTTATGGCCACGGGATCCCCCTCAGCAATGGACTGTCATCTCTGAAGCATATCAATGAATTTATCCTTGGTGTTCATTTCTAATTTCACCTCAGTTTGTAAGAGTTTTGGCATTCACAAGATGTGCACCGGCTCCTCTGCGTTCAGCCAGATCTCCCTTCACCGCTGAACAGTTCTCAATTTGAAACTTCTTTACAATCCTCCATATTGTCTCTGGAGTTTTTCCTAACTGCAAATGACTGATGTTGGATTTGCGCGACTGATTTGGTCTCAAAGTAGAAGTCACCAATTTCTCTTTTTTGCTCAACTGAAGCAGCATCCTCATTGGATCAGTCTCAATCTACATCAGAAGGAATTCCTCACATATATCTTGATGTCTGGGGTCAGGAGGGGGACATCAGATTAGCTATTGCAGAATTGAAGTCAAATGTGTGCGGCCCTTTTTGGACAGCCTGTATTATCCAACTGCTCTTCCACTTTGTGTGTTCAGAGAAGGTCAGGTTATGTAAAACACCACAGCTTCAATGTCAGCATTGTCTCAGACAACAAGGAACATGACCCTGAAGAATAAAAGAACCAAGCATAAAGCATGCGTTCCAGCGACGCTGCACATTTTATTCAGCTCAGGACAAGAGATTTTAGCAACAACTATTCTCACTTCAAAAAAACTCCTTGTCGACTTGAGCAAGCTTCCATTTCCACTCAATGAACACTGGTTATATCAAGTAAAACCAGGGGACATGGGAAGGACCAGTGAAATGTATTTTTTTTAAAGGCTCAAATTTTAAATTTAATACAGGAGCACACACACTCCACCCAGAGTGTTCCCAGCTGTGGTCAATAAAACAGATGCATTGAGAAGATTCCATCCGGACTGTCTGGACTGAAGGTTTTCTTCTCATCAGTAAGAACACGAGCGGGGTATTGAACAGTTACTCTATCAGCATCTCCCAGTTGGACGCCACCCTGAGGTTTAGGTTGCTCACTGTCAGCATGCAGCAGGTTTCGGAGTGCTCAAAGTCAACCGAGGTATCGGTAGTACCTGGTGACAAAAGGACACAGTACTGACTCATTTACTGTTACTGAGAACATGACATTATTAAGTGTTATTAATTGAAACTCTGTTCAACTGTTCATTTACAGTGTTTCCTCTTCATTTTCTCCAGGACCAGTAGTACTCTTGCAAAAACAAAAAGCATGAGGCACACCCAACAGAAAAACAAAAGTTTATTTATTGTATACAAATTTATAGCTTAAAATATGGTGCATCTGGAAAGCATTCACAGCACTTCACCTTTTCCACATTTTGTTATGTTATAGCCCTTATTCCAAATTGAATGAAATTCATTTTTTCCCAAATTTCAACACACAATATCCCATAATGACAATGTGGAAAAAAGTGAGATTTTTGCAAATATATATAAAAACTAAGAAATTGCATGTACATAAGTATTCACAGCCTTTGCCATGAAGCTCAAAATTGAGCTCAGGTGCATCCTGTTTCCACTGATCATCCTTGAGATGTTTCTACAGCTTAACTGGAGTCCACCTGGAGTAAATTCAGTTGATTGGACATGATTTGGAAAAGCACACACACCTGTCTATATATAAGGTCGCACAGTTGACAATGTATGTCAGAGCACAAACCAAGCATGAAGTCAAAGAAACTGTCTGTAGACATAAATCTGAGGAAGGGCACAGAAAACTTTCTGCTACTTTGAAGGTCTCAATGAGCACAGTGGCCTCCACCAGGATCCACCAGGACTCTTCCTAGAGCTGATTGCCCGTCTAAACAGAGATCAGGGGAGAAGGACCTTAATCAGGAAGGTGACCAAGAACCCGATGGTCACTGTCAGAGCTGCAGCATTGCTGTGGAGAGACGAGAACCTTCCAGAAGGACACCCATCTCTGCAGCAATCCACCAATCAGGCCTGTATGGTAGAGCAGCCAGACAGAAGCCTTAGTAAAAAGGTACATGGCAGCCCACCTGGAGTTTGCCAAAAGACACCTGAAGAACTCAAATTCCATGAGACAAATTCTCTGGTCTGATGAGACAAAGATTGAACTCTTTGGAGTTAATGCCAAGCGTCATGTTTGGAGGAAACAGGCACCATCCCTACAGTGAAACGTTGGTGGTGGCAGCATCATGATGTGGGATGTTTTTCAGCAGCAGAAACTGGAAGACTAGTCAGGATTGAGGGAAAGATGAATGCAGCAATGTACAAAGACATCCTGGATGAAAACCTGCTCCAGAGCGCTCTTGACCTCAGACTGGGGCGACGGTTCATCTTTCAGCAGGACAGTGACCCTAAACACACAACCAAGATATCAAAGGAGTGGCTTCAAGATAACTTTGAATGTCCTTGAGTGGCCCAGCCAGAGTCCAGACCTGAATCTGAGCATCTCTGGAGAGATCTGAAAGTGGCTGTGCACCGATGCTCTCCATCCAACCTGATGGAGCTTGAGAGGTGCTGCAAAAAGGAATGGGCAAAACTGCCCAAAGATAGGTGCACCAAGCGTGTGGCATCATATTCAAGAAGACTTGAGGCTGTAATTGCTGCCAAAGGTGCATCAACAACGTACTGAGAAAAGGGTGTGAATACTTAGTTTTTTATTTATCTTTAATAAATTAGCAAAAATGCTTTTCATGTCATTATGGGGTGTTGTGAGTAGAATTTTGAGGGAAAAAATTAATTTACTCCTTTTTGGAATAAGACTGTAACGTAACAAATTTGGAAGAGGTGAAGCGTTGTGAATACACTATATACATTCATTGTATAAATATTTTTATTGGAAAAAAAACTGGTCTAACTTATGAACTCTGCAAAGATGCCACTTCATGAACACAGCAACCATGATCCATTACTGCATTACAAAGTGTATTTCCACATTTTTAGCAACTCAATTATGGCGGTGTTGCTGTGTGATGTAACAATTTTCACTTCATTTCAGAGCTGGTTTATTTCTATCCATCCATCCATCCATTTTCTTCTGCTTTATCCGGAGTCGGGTCGCGGGGGCAGCAGCTCAAGCAAAGCTGCTCAGACCTCCCGATCCACACACCTCCCCCAGCTCCTCCGGGGGAATCCCAAGGCATTCCCAAGCCAGCCGAGAGAAGTCGTCCCTCCAGCGTGTCCTGGGTCTTCCCCGGGGCCTCCTCCCAATGGGACGTGCCCGGAACACCTCTCCAGTGAGGCGTCCAGGGGGCATCCGGAAAAGATGTCCGAGCCACCTCAACGGACTCCTTTCGACGTGGAGGAGCAGCGGCTCAACTCGGCGTTTTAATAATCTGAGGTTAAAATAAAGCATGTGGGGGATATATACACAGTCTCAAACAACGTGTTGGAGAATGTGTGAAAATACTCAAAATTGTTTGGTGTTTGAGATGTTAATCAGACATCATGAAATTGCAAAAGTGAGATAAAAAGAATGTTTTTGCACTGTATGACTCCTTTAATAATTATTTTCATCAAGGCTTGTACAAGTCTGCTCCCTGACAATTAAAATCTGGATGGAAAACTTGAAGCAAAGATTTTTACAGTCTTACATGATAAACATGTGACTGTGCATAATTAACGTCTTCTGGTTCATACAACAGGATCCAATTTTATACCATATTTTCATGACATTAATTTGGAAATAACATTGGAAAAGGACTTTAAAATAGAGTTGCTTCCATAAGAAAAGTTAATAGGTGTTTGACTCACATGTGGAGTGCAGCACAACAGAGAAAAAAAGAAACGGAGGGCTGATATCCCTCTGTAAGGGTTTAGAACAGCTTCAGCACTGCCAATATGCAGAAATGATTAGAGATTTCCAAATTAATTGCTATTTGCCATTTTTCATTTATTTTTCATTGGCAGTATTAAATTTATACTGTCCTGGTGGAATTCTTTAGGGCCTGGTGTCCTGCCAAGCCTGTACCATTATAGTAGAATCACCGCTTTACTTTTCATTCTTATTCCTTGAAAGGTAAAGCCTGAAATACGGAGTATGCATCCCACCACCATTGTATTTTGATGTTCTGGTCTACTGAAGCTTCCTTTAGCGATTAAAGGATCTCTGAGGTTGTGGCTTTGCTGTTATGGAGTTTCGCTTTCATGACAGCTGAACAGTGGCACAAGATGCCGCTTCTTAAAAAGCTTATTTTCCATTGGAAATGTGACGCCAGTTTGGCCACCAAAAGAAATGATTATATTATATATACATATACACATATATACATACATACACACACAGTAGTGTTCAGAATAATAGTAACTATGTGACTAAAAGATTAATCCAGGTTTTGAGTATATTCTTATTGTTACATGGGAAACAAGGTACCAGTAGATTCAGGAGATTCTCACAAATTCAACAAGACCAAGCATTCATGATATGCACACTCTTAAGGCTATGAAATTGGGCTATTAGTAAAAAAAAAAACAAAAGAAGTAGAAAGGGGGTGTTCACAGTAATAGTAGCATCTGCTGTTGACACTAAAAACTCAAAACTGTGTTCAAACTGCTTTTTTAGCAATCCTGTGAATCACTAAACTAGTATTTAGTTGTATAACAGTTTTTCATGATTTCTTCACATCTGCGAGGCATTCATTTTGTTGGTTTGGAACCAAGATTTTGCTTGTTTACTAGTGTGCTTGGGGTCATTGTCTTGTTGAAACACCCATTTCAAGGGCATGTCCTCTTCAAGTATTTTGACATATCCAAACTGATCCATGATACCTGGTATGCGATATATAGGCCCAACACCACAGTAGGAGAAACATGCCCATATCATGATGCTTGCACCACCATGCTTCACTGTCTTCACTGTGAACTGTGGCTTGAATTCAGAGTTTGGGGGTCGTCTCACAAAACTGTCTGCGGCCCTTGGACCCAAAAACAACAATTTTACTCTCATCAGTCCACAAAATATTCCTCCATTTCTCTTTAGGCCAGCTGATGTGTTCTTTGCAAATTGTAACCTCTTCTGCACGTCTTATTTAACAGAGGGACTTTGCGGGGGATTCTTGCAAATAAATTAGCTTCACACAGGCGTCTAACTGTCACAGCACTTACAGGTAACCTGTCTTTGATCATCCTGGAGCTGATCAATGGGTGAGCCTTTGCCATTCTGGTTATTCTTCTATCCATTTTGATGGTTGTTTTCTGTTTTCTTCCACGCGTCTTTTTGTGCATTTTAAATCAGTGGAGATCATTGTAGATGAACAGCCTATAATTTTTTGCACCTGCGTGTACGTTTTCCCCTCTCAATCAACTTTTTAATCAAACTACGCTGTTCTTCTGAACAATGTCTTGAATGTCCCATTTTCCTCAGGCTTTCAAAGAGAAAAGCATGTTCAACAGGTGCTGGCTTCATCCTTTAATAGGGGACACCTGATTCACACCTGTTTGTCCACAAAATCGACGAACTCACTGACCTAATGCTACACTATTATTATTGTGAACACCCCCTTTTCTACTTTTTTTTTTTACTAATAGCCCAATTTCATAGCCTTAAGAGTGTGCATATCATGAATGCTTGGTCTTGTTGGATTTGTGAGAATCTACTGAATCTACTGGTACCTTGTTTCCCATGTAACAATAAGAAATTTACTCAAAACCTGGATTAATCTTTTTAGTCACACAGCACTACTATTATTGTGAACACTACTGTGTATATATATATATATATATATATATATATATATATATATATACACACACACATACACACACACACACACGATCAGATAAATGGCCCAGATAGCATTACAGTGTTTGAATTTATTTTTTTATGTTGAGTGCAACAATGTTGGAATTTGAATCAACTGTACAGCTCTGGCTTTCAGTTTAGTGCATGTGCTTTGCAAACTGTTCCTGTCTAATGCTCACCTGACACGTGCACTTTCACAGTGGACGGTTTGCTCTTCAATCCCATGATGATGACTGACTGCACGACACGGTCACAGTCCAAAGTTCCTTCATCAATAGCAGGACTGACAGATCAAATCATCAAATCCATCCATGAGTTTGACATTAATTTGAACCTTTTAACTTGATGAAACTTATTTGTCTAATTTGAAACTGTGTGATCGAGAACTGTGTCCTGAGCTGAGAGGAATGAGTGTGACTTACCGGCAGCGCAGACGACCTGACAGCATGCTGAACCTATGCAGGCAGAAGGCCTTTCTGTCTCGGTAGTTGAAGGAGTGGCCGTCGTCCACGTACAACTCACCATCAGCGGCGCCCTGCAGAGTGATGGACCATGCTTGTGATCGGAAATAAATATTACTGGTTTGAACAAAATAAATAAACAGAACTTAACTCCAACATCTCGTTATTGTAAGAGGCATTCTTGATATACACTCACCGGCCACTTTATTAGGTATACCTCTTCAATTGCTTGTCCAATCATATGGCAGCAATTCAATGCACTTAGGTATCTATGGCAACACAGTGGCTTAGTGGTTAGCACCGTTTCCTCACAGGAAGAAGGTCATGGGATCGATTCCCACCTGTGGCCTTTCTATGTTCTCGCCGTGTTTGCGTGGGTTTCCTCCAGGTGCTCTGGTTTCCTCCCACATATAAAGACATGAAGGTTAGGTGGATTGAAATCTTTAAATTGTCTGTAGGTGTGAATGTGTGTGTTTGTGGCCCTGTGACAGACTGGCGTCCTGTCCTGGGTGTACCCCGCCTCGAACTCTATGACTGCTGGCATAGGCTCCAGCCCCCTGCAACCCTTCATTGGACTAAGTGGTTGAAGATGTGTGTGTGTGTGTGTGTGTGTGTGTGTGTGTGTGTGTGTGTGTGTGTGTGTGTGTGTGTGTGTGTGTAAAGCCTAGATGTGGTTAAAAAAAAAAAAAGTTAAAATCAAGCATCGTGGTCAAATCGATCAGAATGGGGAAGAAGAGGGGATTTAAGTGACTTTAAATGTGGTATGGTTGTTGGTTCCAGATGGGCTGGTCTGCATATGTCAGAACAATATGCCACAAATGGGATTTTCTCTCTCACACACCCCCATCTCCAGGGCTTACAGAGAATGGCCCAAAAAAGAGAAGCTATCCAGTGAGCAGTAGTTGTGTGGATGAAAATGTCTTGTTGATGTCAGAATGGGCAGATTGGTTGAATGTGTGATGCCATCATGGACCAACACAAGGCGTTTCCAACACCTTGCTGAATCTATGCCATGAATAATTAAGGCAGTTCTGAAGACAAAAGTGTCCAACCTGGTTACGAGTAAGGTGTACCTAATAAAGTGGCCAGTGAGTGTACTGTCTACTTTGGATTTGTTAAAAACTGGAGAATATTTTAATTTACAATCATCTTGGCCAACACAGAACCTGATAAAGTCTTCCCTCACACAATCTCAACACAACATGAATGAAGTGTGTAACACCCACAAGTTACACAGTTGACAGAATCAGATGACAGATTTCTTTGCAATTCAGTGGTGCCATAAGATATGGCTCTGTGTGTGGCCTTGACATCTGACATTTGAACCAGTTTCTTTGACTAAGACAAGGGGTGTACACTACTGTGCCATGAAGAGCCAAGACAGTGCAGGGTTTTTTTTGCTAACCATCACCTCAGCAGTTAATTACAACATTCACTTGTGCAGGTATGCTTCATTTTCAACTGCATCACTGAACTCCAACATTCACTTGTGCAGGTGTGCTTCATTTTCAACTGCATCACTGAACTCCTTCAAATCATAGAAGTTCCAGTTGAGAATCAGAGCTCAACGTGATGGTCTAACGTAATATTTCAGCCTCCCCTGTGCTCTGACACCAACCTGAGAGTTTAGAGCCACGGTGATGCAGAGTGGGAGCTGCTGGAATTCAGCCGTACAGGAGCCACATCCTACTGACCTGCAGACCACCGAGCCACCCCGCTGGAACACCGGAACCTGCACGGGTCAAATTACAAAGTGCATACGGGGAACACTTAACAGTACTGTGCCATCCATTGCATTCCAACATTTTTAAAATGATTCTCATGGCATGAGTTTTTGTTTAAGAGAATTACAAGAGTGTGGTGGCAACTGGTCTATGTGCTACCTGGATCAGCAATTCCCATCCACTACATTGAAGTTTTTAATTCTGCCACTAGGAGGCTCCAAAACCCAAAATAATGACACCTTACATATACAGGGAGTTGCTTATTCCAACCTACACTTTGTATCATCTAAGCATAAAACTAAGGAAGTGTATTGCATTCACTTGATAAATTTATTTTTTTGGCCTGTTTTTTGGAATAATTATTTCTGTTTTTCTGAGTTTGTTTTCCAGTGTTTCCACTGTTTTTTTTATGGTTGTTTTTTCAGAGTCATTTTTTTCCTGAATATTTTTTTCTTTCCGTTTCTCGCACCAATTTTTTTTCTTGAGTTTAGAGAGCATTTGAAGATTCAGTCATTCACTGAGAGCTCGACCTGGTAACAAATATGACATTGTTCAGTTTAATCAAGTTTTACTTTGATCTGGGTTTAAGACACTGGGAGATTGTCCTGTCTTTAAGTCATATAGATGGTATTATCATTAGTTTGTCGACTCTACGCAGGCACCTGAGAACTTTGCAGCTGTTCAGAAGGAAAGCCCATTCAGATCTGCTCGACAGTTTTTCTCCAGGATCCGTTGGACAGATATGGTATGCTCCATGGATACAGGATGATGCATTTGAAATGTATTCAGGCTAGGTATGTGGTGACTCAAGAAACAGTAAACAGAAAAAAAAAATAAAACAAAAAATAAATTACTCAGGAAAACTAAACCTAAAAATGAATTATGAAAAACAGACAAGAAATTACTCAGAAAAACACAAAATTATTCCAAAAAACAGACAAAGAAATTACTCAAAAATAAACCCAAAAAAATTAAGTGAATGCAATACGCTTCCGTATAAAACATCACTTTCAGCATAATCTTGAGGAAAAGATTTCACTGTAATTTACATGTGCATTTTAAGATGTGTAGTGTGAATAATGCGAAACACCAACCGTGCTGATGGTCACAGGAAGAGCCAGAGTCCTGCCTCCTTTGTACATCTTTGCAGAGTGCACATCGTACCACAGCTGAAACAAAAACAAGCATTAAAACAGCCACATTAAGGGGTGTTAGCAGTAGATTTATACAGTGGGTAAAGTAAGTATTGAACACAGCACTATTTTTCTCAGTAAATTGATTTCTAAAGGTGCTATTGACATGAGATTTTCACCAGATTTCAGTAACAACCCAAACAATCCACACTTGTAAAGAAACCCAAACAAAAAACATACATAAATTAAGTTATGTCTAATAAAATTGAACAGGGGGAAAATACTGAACACGCTCACTGAAATTTATCTAATACTTCATACAAAAGCCTTTGTTGGTTGTTGACACGTTCAAGATGCCTCCTGTATGGAGAAACTACTTACATGCATTTCTCAGGTATGATTTTGGCCCCATTCTTCCACATAAACAGTCTTCACATTTTGAAGGTTCTGTGCACCTTTTCTAGAACTCTGATCTTTAGTTCTTCCATAGATTATTAGATCAAGTCAGGCGATTGGCTCGGCAATTCTAACAGTTTTATTTTCATTCTTTGAAACCAACAGTTTCCTTGGCTATGTGTTTGGGATCACTGTCCTGCTGAAATGTCCACCCTTGTTTCATCTTCATCATCCTGGGAGATAGATTTTTTTTTTTTTTTAATCAAGAATGTCTCAGTACATTTTTCCATTCATCCTTCCTTCAATTATATGAATTTTGTCAGTGACATCTGCTGAAAGACAGCCTGACATCATGATGTTCCCACCTCCAAACTTCTCTGCTGGTATGGTGTTTTTGGGGTGATGGCAGTACCATTTGACCTCTAAAAATTGTGATTATAGCATCCAAAGAACTCAATTTTAATCTCATCTGACCGATTATATTCTCCCAGTATTTCACTGGCTTGTCTAAATGTTGTGCAGCAAATATTAAGTGAACTTCAGCATGCTTTTTCTTCAGCAATGGAGTCTTGCATGCTGAGTGCATATGGGCCATGGTTGAGTGCATTACTTACTGTTTTCTTTGAAACAACTGTACCTGCTGATTCCAGGTCTTTCTGAGGCTCTCTACAAGTGGTCCATGGTTCTTGCTTAACTTCTGATCATTTTTGCCACTCTTGTCAGAAATCTTTGGAGTACCTGGCTGTGGCCACTTACGGATTATGGCCCCAAACAGTGCTCACTGGAATGTTCAGAAATCCTGTAGCCAATGCCATCAGAATGTTTTGCAACAACAAGGTTGCAAAGATCTTGATGGGGCTCTTTGCCTTTATCCATCACAAGATTTTTTTCTTGTGTGACACCTTTTTATAGGTCATCAGTTGGGACTGTACTAGCCAATATTAATTTGCACTGAAAAGGGACAGGATTGCTTTGTAATTACTGAGATTTCGGCTGGTGTCTTTGCTTTCCATGCCTTTTTACACAACTTCATTTATGGACATGATTTCTTTGTATGTGTGGATTACTTTGGTTGTTACAGACATGTGGTAAAACACTTTTAGAAACATATTTTCTGAGAAAAATGGTCACATGTTAATTACTTATTTTACCTGCCTGCTGTATATATTCTCATGACTGATGTACCTCACTGGATCCAGGAAGTAAGACTTTGACTTCCTGAGCATCTCGTTCAGTTAGAGGGCAGGTGAGAAGTGCTCCTCCTGCAGGAAATCAAAGCAAGCAAAACAAGTCCAAATGCTGTGATGTGGCACGATATAAAACTGCAAATATATACATAAAAATACGAAGAAAGTCACCAATCATATATTGATTGTCCACACTGAAGACACTCTCTTCCCTTGGAAACTCCACCCATAGCGGCCTGGAAAATATTGGGAAGAAATAAGTGTTCCTGGTTTTTTTTTTGGTGCAACACAAAGGAAATCAAAACTGGATCTCATACGAAATGTTCCCACGTTAAGATTTGATAAGCTTTGTTGGACTTGTCAATGTTTTTTTAATTACAGGTAGGGAGAAGTCACAAATAGTCATAAATCAGTACAACCACATTATTGATGGCTGCGTTTAATGAATGCTGGGCAATAAAAAATAGCAACATTTAACACCATCTGTATTTTTAACACTCGTAAAAACCCACCCTGTGGGTAAGGCATGTGTGTGTGTGGAATTTCCTATTGTTTCTGCCAACAGTAGGAATCTTCATTTTCATTCTGCTATTATATTCCACAGATTAACAGATCACCTGACTGCAGTTTCTCTTAGGTTGGCTGGAAATTTTAGCACAATCCCCGTCCATGGAGATTTGCAAATGGGTAATCAAAATAAAAAATAAGTACCTCTTGCATAAATGAGATGCAGTTTGTTATTCATCTCAAAAAGACATTCTTGGATGTGGTTCATATGTCAGAATAGTGCACATGCAGTTCTACTAACAGCAAATGACAGTACCACTAACCTGAGCAGAGGCAGACCAGCGACATGTGCCTGATGGAGCAAAGTATACCAGAAGGGCAACAAGCAATACCTGAGTACACAGGAAGCAAGGCTGATCAGACACTCCCATTTGTAGTTGTTGTAAACAGACGCAAACTCTGACCTAAGCTTTTACATGACATATTTGAGCTCTACACAATCACCGTATTTTCTGAACTACACTGCACCACAATATTAGCTGTATTTGTAAAAAAGTGCTACTACTCATGCAACTAGAAGCAAAATCAATGCAATCACTGCAACATGTATAATGCAAACACAGCATTAGTGAGCACCAGCTACTTAATGCCATTTTACTTGGGTATTGTAAGCGGTACGAGATGAGTGTCAACTGTTTTAGACACTGAACAGATGATCATAAGTGAGGAAGACAAGCAATATAATTGAATGTTTGAAAACTCAGTGAATTATTTATTTATAATGCCAACACTCACTTTAGATTTGGCTTGCTAACCTGCCGTTGCTGTTCTTGTTGTCTCAGTCAAAACAAGTTTTGTATTTAGTAGCATGAAAGTTATTTTCAGTCCTTTTAATCCAGAGCATTGTTTTTCAGTTTGAGAGCATGATTTCTTAAATTTACTCATTCTCTAAGACAAAGAATGACCGTAATTCAGATAATGTATTATGGCATTTGACGTCCACCTTAGTGTCATACTGTGACTTTCTGCACTGAGCGTGTATTACAGTAGCAGTTTGTCACATCTATAGACAGATGAAAATGCAGTATTTTTCCATATACAAGTCACAGGACTACCTAAACGTTTAAAAAAAAGAGACACAACATGGCTCTTAGACAACAAAATACAGCAAGTTTTTTAAATAAAAAAGCAGACCAAAGAATGCAGAACATCTTAAATCCCTGCTGCAGATATGTCCCCGTTAAAATGTCATACTATTAAAACCTTCCACAGTACCTCTGTTGGATCACATTGCGGATCTCTGCTGTGACTTTGTCCCCAAACAGCCAAGGCTCACGGCGCTTTGACGTTTTTGCGGAGTGACCACGGAAAAATGGCTGCAGAGCAGCTGCTTGGTACCAGCGCACCAGCAACTCTGGCTCTGGATCTTTAAAAAACCCACCGACATCCGCTGAAACACAGGATGAAAGATTCAAGAGTCCACAATGAGACACAAGTAAGATGCGATCCGTCTTGAAGGTCCGGTAGCTTCCAATAACTTGATAAGCAGGTCTAGGTTGGTGCTACAGGAAAAGGTTGTGAGATATCAATACACTATAAGTATGTTCACCGAATGTACCTCACCCCTAGAAGGCGTTATTCTATGAAAATCATGACATCTCCAAATTGTGATCTCTGCCCACTTAATGCCCAGGGTCATTTTTGCATGTTTACTGGCGTGGCTAGATTCTGGAAAGAAATATCTCTCACTCCAGGTGACATTCTTAAGATCAGGATTCCAGTCTCCCCGACTTTACTTCTGCTCAATGACATTCTTCTTTAAATTTGTCCTTGCAGGGGTGGTGGCCAAGTGGTTAATGCGCTTGGTTTCAGTGCCAGGTTCAAATCCCACCCCTGCCACATTTCACTAATGTAATGTGGAGTTGCGTCAGGAAGGGCATCCGGCGTAAAACCTGTGCCAATTCAACATGCAGATCCACCTTGGATTTGCTGTGGCGACACCGAGTGCAAACAAGGGAGCAGCCGAAGGGACTGACTAGCATAGGTGCATTCTATGGGCTGGCCTCACAGCAGCCAAGAAGATGCTAGCCCTCAGGTGGAAACCGCCACATTCCCTGGCTTGGCAGCAGTGGGCCAATACATTCGGAAAATGTCCTGATGGAGCGGTCTGTCGCCCGTATGCATGGAGCAAAACAAGTGACTCTGCAGGCCCATGAGGCAGCACACAGTTTAGTTAGAGAGAGGGTGCAGCATGGCCGACCTTGATATTTCTGTTATATGTTTATTGGGGGAAGAGATCCTAGGGGGGTTCTAATATTGTTACCTCCCTGCAAATGTAGAAATAACAGTTCCTGTTTGCACTCATTAGGTGGAAAAGAAAGTGGGGGAGGAAAAAGAAAACATGTATATTTTTCAATAAAAATTTGATCACACAAAAAGGAAAAGGTTATGAGATGAAGTTATATTCCAAATATCTTGGTTCTGTGACGATTTGGTATTGAGTAATTGCACAAAAAGGCCTATTCTTTTATAAACATGCCAACTGGATTTGCGCCAGAAAACATAGGTCAAAATCAAAACCTTCTAAATTCACACACGAGAAGAGACTATTAAAATGAGCTTATAACACAACTAAGTGATGATTTGGTGTCTATTATTGTGTGGACAGAGGGTTTTCATATCACTTGGGCTTAAAATGTTCAGATTATGTTTTAAATAAATGCACATATTCTGTTTATCCAAACACTAGGTTTTAAGACAGAATGTCTACTTTATTTACTTATAAAGTAATTTCAAAATGGTTACAACAGCCAATTCTCAAATTTAAGAACACTGGGGTCCACTTTGACCCCAGTGGACCCCGAGTGTTGCAATCCACACAATTACAATTTTGATCAACACAAGACTCAGATGAAGTATTTTCACACACACACACACACACAC
Organism: Thalassophryne amazonica; assembly: GCF_902500255.1. Classification (NCBI taxonomy): domain Eukaryota; kingdom Metazoa; phylum Chordata; class Actinopteri; order Batrachoidiformes; family Batrachoididae; genus Thalassophryne; species Thalassophryne amazonica. The sequence goes on from NC_047121.1 coordinate 30,687,279, forward strand.
ACACACACACACACACCACACACACACACACACACACCACCACACACACACCACACACACACACACACACAATGTTAACTAGGCCACTAAATAAAGAACATAACTTACATCAATTGGCCTTGTTTTTATTACTTTTGTAAATCATATTTTAGGAATTTGAACTATTATAAAACTGAAACAGAATTCCTAAAATGTATTTTTAATGACTGCTGACGTACAAAATAAGATTTTACTCAGTTTTTAATCAATATGTAAGCGTTTCAGTGGGCTGACATACACAAAGATGAATACATGTTAACAGCATAGAAGATTCCAGAAATCTGTGCAATTAGTTGCAAAAAATAACTGGCAGAATTTGGGGTTAATTAGGGAATCTTTGGCTGTATTTAAACCTCTTACTTGCAGAACCAAAGCCTTCTTGCATTTTCCCTGCACCAGTAACAGTGCAGGGAAAATGTAAATTGTGGCCTCCAATAATTAAGTCCCCAATTTAGGTTTTCCTCATCAGAGCTCACTGTGTGTCTCACCTCCACAAAACACAATGCCTGCCACACTTAGGGACAAAAGCATTGGAATTGAGATCTTCAGGTATTCCCAACTGGCGACATTGTCACCTGTCCATAGGCTCCTGCCTCACAAAGAAAACCAACACACACTATCAGTGATCAGTGGAGCTTTACCTGGATATACTCGTAGTTTTCCTTTGTACCTCACCAAACCTTGTGATCCGGCGAAAGAAGGGCGTGACAGAACAAAAGGTCTCTCTGAGCCGCCTGAACTTGATATCAGACCTTCGGCTGTGGGCCATGTGCTGAGAAGACAAGTGTGAAATGTTTGTCTTTGCAACACTGTCCACCTCAGACACGAGGAGGCCAGTTGTAGAAGTAAACCGAGTCAGAATCTTGTGTACTTGGAAATGCAAAACCAGCCTTATGATTTAGGAACTAATGTTCCAATATTTCTTCCACTCTAACAAATTATAAATTAAGGCAAAATGTTGATTTGTCTACATCAATGAAAAAAAAAAAAAAAAACAAAACCCTGGAATACAATCACCGATATAAAGACTGCCAAAGAAGATGACTTTCAGAAAGCCTGATAAGGCTTTCTATGGGTACGATCTAAGTAAGATCATACTGGACTTCCTATTGCAAATGGGACTTCCAGAAGTGACTGGTGAAGGTGGGACAAAATGATGTGTGCTAATGTTATCAAGTAACATTTAATCAATTAATGTAGTACGACTGATAAGTGATTGAAGATGTGATTCATGAATGATTGAAAGTGATGATTACATTGTATTTTAATGATTCAATGTGGGACAGGCAGAATTGTTTTTAACCCTCTGGGTTAGAGGGCATTTTTTGGACAGTTCACCTCGCCTGGCATAAATGTTTTATTATTCCTGTTAACAGCTCTCCCTGCATCCCACATCAAGTGTTTATGTCTCTTTCGGACAACCTGCACTTTCAGAATTACAACCCCCTGGCAATAATTATGGACATCACCCGGCCTCGGAGGATGTTCATTCAGTTTAATTTTATAGAAAAAAAAAAAAGCAGATCACAGACATGACACAAAACTAAAGTCATTTCAAATGGCAACTTTCTGGCTTTAAGAAACACTATAAGAAATCAGGAAAAATAATTGTGGCAGTCAGTAACGGTTACTTTTTTACGCCAAGCAGAGGGAAAAAAATATGGACTCACTCAATTCTGAGGAATAAATTATGGAATCACCCTGTAAATTTTCATCCCAAAAACTAACACCTGCATCAAATCAGATCTGCTCGTTAGTCTGCATCTAAAAAGGAGTGACCACACCTTGGAGAGCTGTTGCACCAAGTGGACTGACATGAATCATGGCTCCAACACAAGAGATGTCAATTGAAACAAAGGAGAGGATTATCAAACTCTTAAAAGAGGGTAAATCATCACGCAATGTTGCAAAAGATGGTTGTTCACAGTCAGCTGTGTCTAAACTCTGGACCAAATACAAACATGGGAAGGTTGTTAAAGGCAAACATACTGGTAGACCAAGGAACACATCAAAGCATCAAGACAGAAAACTTAAAGCAATGTGTCGCAAAAATCGAAAATGCACAACAAAACAAATGGGAGGAAACTGGAGTCAACGTCTGACCGAACTGTAAGAAACCACCTAGAGGAAATGGGATTTACATACAGAAAAGCTAAACAAAAGCCATCAACACCTAAACAGAAAAAACAAGGTTACAATGGCTAAGGAAAAGCAATCGTGGACTGTGGATGTCTGGATGAAAGTCATATTCAGTGATGAATCTCGAATCTGCAATGGGCAAGGTGATGATGCTGGAACTTTTGTTTGGTGCTGTTCCAATGAGATTTATAAAGATGACTGCCTGAAGAGAACATGTAAATTTCCACAGTCATTGATGATATGGGTATGCATGTCAGGTAAAGGCACCGGGGAGATGGCTGTCATTACATCATCAATAAATGCACAAGTTTACGTTGATATTTTGGACACTTTTCTTATCCCATCAATTGAAAGGATGTTTTGGGATGATGAAATTATTTTTCAAGATGATAATGCATCTTGCCATAGAGCAACAGCAATCAGAGAAAGTTGGAGCCAGATTGATGAAGAGTGCTGTTTGTCACTCATTAAGTCCATGCCTCAGAGACTGCAAGCTGTTATAAAAGCCAGAGGTGGTGCAACAAAATACTAGTGATGTGTTGGAGCATTGTTTTGTTTTTCATGATTCCATAATTTTTTTCCTCAGAATTGAGTGATTCCATATTTTTTTTCCCTCTGCTTGGTCTAAAAAAGTAACCGTTACTGACTGCCACAATTTTTCTTCCTGATTTCTTATAGTGTTTCTTAAAGCCAGAAAGTTGCCATTTGAGATGACTTTAGTTTTGTGTCATGTCTGTGATCTGCTTTTTTTTCTACAAAATTAAACAACTGAATGAACATCCGCCGAGGCCAGTGATTCCATAATTTTTGCCAGGGGTTATATATATATGTTTGTTGTGTTTTATAAGTGTAATAAAGGTTTACAATCAAAAATAGGCAAGGGGAAAAAAGCGAAAAATAATTTTCCACACAGATTTATTTGAAACACACAGCAAACTATAATAAACAACTGTTTTGACACTTTATAAAGGTAATTTGAGGTCTTGTGTGAAAGGACTGTACAATAAAAGGTTCAAACAATAAACAAATGCACATTTGAACAATATATACAAAATGGTCTATGCATTTTGTTGTCCATTGATAGGTAAACAGTGCTTTATGCATAGAAAGGAACAGAGTTATCCAGTAACATTCACATGCAAACTAGTGGAGCAATCCTGATAGTTACACACTTTGTTTGAGCATGTGGATTGGTCAGAGTCTCTCCGTGTGCTCCTGCTTTCACTGATCGCTGTGCGTAATGGTGCAGGGCACACTGAGTAGTGTTACTAATAATATGTTACTCATTGGAGCACCCAGGGGGCTATCAAATGGGCCAAACTAGTAACATATCACTCCTGAAAACGCTCTTTGGCTTTTCACGTGAGGTAAATCTGCCGTACCGATTGGATTTTGGGAAAACCCATGTGACGGTGAACCAATTCTGATTGGGCACGTCACATTGCGCACGCTCACCACCAGCTTCTATGAGGAGTACAAGATGGCCAATGGCTGGCTCGAAAGTCCGTGGAGTTAACTTTTCCGCAAAAAAAAAAAGTTTCTATCTCATATCATTCAAAAGTTATTTATAATTTAGTAAAGCTTGTCTAGCCATCATTACGACGGCGTCAACCACAGAATGAGGAACTGAGTTGTTTATGAGAGGAAAAAAGAGGGAGGTCGACATTGGTCGACTGGAAGAAGGATTATTACATCTTCCAAGGATTGTGTTTAGTTGGACACAGCAAGAGGAGTTCAAATTCCCCGGCCAGGGAACATGACCTTGATTCCTTCCACTCTCACTCCAAAAGACTGTTCGGTTATCAGGCTTGTCCCCTAAAGTTAGTGATCAGTTGTACAGTTACAGTATCAGTTTTATTTTTACTCATCACATTCCAATCATTTTAAGTTGTCGTCAGAATATATAATCCATGTCAATTTTGCTGCCTGCACTTGCCTGTCTTACAATAAATTCTAAAACTGCAGTTAAAGTGTTGGTGGACATTGGATTATTGAATCTCCTATGTGTAAAAACAAAGTGTGTTTGGTATACATCAATCGGCTCTGAAGGTTTGTCTGGTTTAATGAACTAACATCCCTGAGGGTCCGCTGTGCAGACCGCTAAACAATTCTAGCAACTTTCCAAGAGCCCTGATCAAATGGAGTGAGAGCTGCCGTTAACGGGCGTGGCCGGCTTGTATCCTGTTCCAGTGGAGGCTATTTGACCGGGGTGCAAGTCCAGCTTCAGCGGGGTGGACGTCCGGATGGAGGCAGTGAGCGGCTAGACGAATCTCCTCGCCACCAGCTTAAACAGCCTTCGAGCGGCCCTGCCGGGTAATACCCGTGTGGGTTCAAGGGTCGGACCCTTGAGACGGAGAGCTGGTACAAGACTATAAAGAGTGTGTAGGATCTGGCAAGTCTCCAGCTTTAACCAAAACAAACAGTGGCCTCCAGGACCACATGATTAGTGTTAGTCTCACTGTGAGGTGCCAGCATTTAATCAGTGTCAGTCTGTTTTTATTCAATGTCATAATGATTTTGTATGTTAAAAGATAACATGAATAGGTGCTTTGCTGGTCCGCATCTGTATCTAAGAGGATCTCAAAAAATTAACAGCTGATTATTCGGCAGCTTTTGTGGACCCACACGCTGATCGACTGACACCATTTATTCTATGCTTGCTCTCCTCACATGGGAAAAGAAAAAATAAATGTCAGAGCTGTATCAAAAAGGTATCTATGATGAGCTCTCACCTGGTAAAAGCCGTACAGGTTGTGTAATTCCCGGTGTTCCCAGCCACCAGAATGCACCGAGTCTTTCGGCATCGTCTGCTCTGGTCCGCCAAACACCGATGGTTCATTCATATCATTCCACACAAATAATGATGCGGTTGATCCCTTTATCAAAATACATACAATTAGACTATAAGATGGAATGAAGTAAGAAAAATGAATAAGGCTCGTAACTGCGGTTTAATTTACAACCCAGTTACTTAGCATTTCTGGCAGAAGGAACCATGGACTTTATAAACATCTAATGTTTTTTTACTGCAAACTTTTCATGACAATCTTCATACAGAATCCACTTGGCCCCTCTACATGTAACATCCTGAACCACTGCCATCATACTTACCTCATACTTATCGAGGCCGAACCGTCTGGAGTACCATGCTCGAGTGACTGCATTACTCAAGTCAAGATAGCAGGACTTCCCTGAAAGAGAGGTTAATCTGACCCACAATTTTTTTAATATTATATATACACACACACGAGGTCTTTTAGAAAAGTATCCGACCTTTTTACAAAAACCATATGGATTTGAATCACGTGTGATTGCATCAGCCAAGCTTGAACCTTCGTGCGCATGTGTGAGTTTTTTCACGCCTGTCGGGTGCGTCATTTGCCTGTGAGCAGGCTTTGTGTGAGCAGTGGTCCACCCCTCTCGTTGGATTTTTTATTGCGAATAAATGTCTGAATGATTTGGAGCTTGCTGCATCAAATTTTTCCGAAACAGTGACCTCCAGGTGGACACCAGTCGGAAAATTCATAGGGCTTTCAGCGACGATTTTATGGGGATTACACAGATTAAGGAGTGCCCCAGCCGTTTAAAGACCGCCCACAGCGTCTGATGAGAGCGGCGCACTCTGAGCACTTGATCGACAGGCTGACACCCCGCTGAAACAACCAATCATTTCCAACGTGAAGGCTTTGTTGATCCGGGATGTTGTCTGACCTTCCACAAAGGCAGAAGACTGGACATCAGCACAGTCCACTGTTACAGGAGTTTTTTTTTTCATGGAAAGAGGGAGGCGAGGGATGCGCCCACTGTGCCGCTCATGGCGCGGCACAAAACCACCTCTGGTTGCTCGTCACAGGACGGTTTTCGGTGCTTTTCAGTCGTGTGACTAAGAAATTGTGCATGATCTGGACATGCCCCAACATGTCCTGTGAGCTTCATCACGGCGTTGCTTTGCGCCATGCGGCTCCCACTGCGATGCGGAATTCCTCCGCTCCTCTTTCTATGACAAAAACTCCTGTAACAGTGGAATGTGCCATTCATTTCTAAAACTGGACGCTGTGTTGATCCGGACGTCGTCTGACTAGCACAGAAATTGCGGAAGACGTGGACATCAGCACATTGAGACAGATGTGCGAGGAATTCCGCGCGTCGTGACGTTTCTGCATGGCGCAAAGCAACGCCGTGATGAAGCCTCACAGGACATGTCGGGGCATGTCCAGCTCATGCACAATTTCTCGGATATTCACATGACTGAAAGCAACCGAAAGCCATCTGAAGTCCTGAGAGACCACACGGAGGTGGTTTTGTGGTGCGCCATGAACGGCTCCGTGGCGCATCCCTCCGCTTCTCTTACCAAGAAAAAAAAAAAAACAAAAACTCCTGTAACAGTGGAATGTGTCGAAAAAGTACTGATGTCCACGCCTTCTGCCTTTTTTTTTGTGGAAGTCAGACAACGTCCCGGATCAACAAAGCCTTCATGTTGGAAGTGATCTGGTTGTTTCAGCCTGTCGATCGGCACTCGGAGTGCGCCGCGCTCTCAGACGCTGTGGGCGGTCTTTAAACCGGCTGGAGCACTCCTTAATCTGTGTAATCCCCATAAAATCGTCGCTGAAAGCCATATGAATTTTCCGAATGGTTACCACCTGGAGGTCTCACACTTTCTGGAAAAATTTGATGCAGCAAAGCGCCAAATCGTTTAGACATTTATTCGCAATAAATATCCGACGAGAGGGGTGGACCACTGCTCACAGGCGAATGACGCAACTGACAGGCGTGAAAAAACTCACGCATGCGCATGAAGGTTCAAGCTTGGCTGATGCAATCACACGTGATTCATATCCATATGTTTTTTGCAAAAATAAAAATGTCGGATACTTTTCTAACAGACCTCGTAGATAATAAATAAAAGACACATAACTGAGTGGGTAGACCATGTTGGATAAGCAGCTCGACTACCAATATGAAGACCTGGGTTGAATTTCTGGTCACTGTACCAGTCTGTGTACTTTGACTAGATCATCTCCATTGTCTCAGTTCAACCAGCTGTAAATTGGTACCAGCCTTGGCTGGGGAAGTAACCTACGACAGAGTGGTGTAATGTGCTGTTTCAGCTGGCTTTTAAGACGGATTTCACATGCAAATTCTTGAGTGAAAAGACCCTGCAGCGCTTTTTAAAAATTTTATATATTATACACACAAACAAAAATATAAATACACTTGTTTTTGCTCAGATTTTTCATGGGCTGAACTCAAAGATCTAAAACATTTTCTATATACAAAAGACATTTCTTTCAAATACTGTTCACAAATCTGTGTTAGCAATAGTGAGCACTTCTGCTTTGCAGAGATAATCCATTCCACCATGCAGGTGTGGCATATCAAGATGCTGATTACACAGGTGTGACTTAGGCTGCCCACAACAAAAGGCCACTCTGAAATGTGCCTACCAGATGATCAACACCACTTTGAGCTATTCCAGCATAGCACAGAGAGGAAGCCTGTACACAACCAGAACACTCAACCCCCCAACAACAGTCTCAACAGGCCAAGTGCACAGATCAATGAGGAAGATTAACTCCCGCAAGGCAGCAGGACCAGACAACATTCCAGGGAGGGCCCTCAGAGCATGTGCTAATCAATTCACCTCCATATTAAAACCTCTCCCTCAGTCAGCACACTGTTCTCACCTGCTTCAGGACTACAACCATTGTTCTCTCCCTGAGAAAAACCCACCACCTGTCTGAATGATTAGAGACCAGTAGCACTCACTCCAAATCATCACAAAGTGGTGACAAGCTCCAGTATAAGAAGGCTTGAAACACAGAGACAAAGGAGATCAGAGCAACAACTCTGATAGGCTGAATAAACAATTCTCAGCCAACGATCGTGCAACAGTGTTGAGGGGTCTTCAGCATGCCACCAACTACAGGAGACCAACTTACCACCCTGTGAGAACCCCTGACTGCCTTAGGAGTTGAACCCATTTTATGCCACATTTCAAAGAGACCCTCACACACCCCAACATCAATGACTACCTGCCCTCCTCCCCTCTGCAACCTCGGCCACACTAATGATCTGTAAAGATGTGTGCCAGCAGTTTCTTGGACAAAAGATCAAGAAGGCTCCAGGACCTGATGGTGTCTCTCCCTCATGTCTGAGAGCCTGTGCTGACCAGCTGGCCCCATCTTCACCTGGATTTTCAACAGATCTCTGGAGCTGTGCAAGGTACCACTCCTACTTCAAACGCTCCACTATTATCCCAGTCCCAAACAAACCCTCCTTAACAGTACTAAATGACTACAGGCCCATTGCCCTGACATCTCTAGTCATGAAGTCTTTTGAACTGCTGGCATTGAGCCACCTGAACCCCTGCAGTTTGCCTACCAAGCAAACATGTCACTTGAGAATACATTACATCCTGCAGCACCTGGACTCTGCAGGGATGTACATGAGGATCCTGTTCGAGGACTTCAGCTCGGCGTTCAACAACATCATCCGACATTCTCCACTAAAAACTCTCCAACTTCTCTATGCCAGCTCCCAGCTCCCACCTGTCAGTGGATCTCCAACTTCCTAACGGATAGGATACAGCAGGTGAGGCAGAGGGCATCACATCCAGCATACGTACAGTCAGCACTGGGTCCCCTGAGGGGCATGTGCTCTCCCCACTGCTCTTATCCCTCTATATGAACGACTGCACCTTAGAGGAACCCCTCTATTAAACAACTGAAGTTTGCGGATGATCCCACCATTGACTTCATCCAGGATGGTGATAAATCTGTATACAGACAGGAGGTGGAACAGTTGGTCCTCTGATGTGGTCAGAACAAACTGGAGCTGAACCTGCTAAAGACTGTGGAAATGACAGTGGAATTCAGTAGGCCTCTTTCTAGTTCTTGGAATCCGAAGTGGACCTCCCACATAGACCCTATCAGGAAAAAGGCACAGCAGAGGATTTACCTCAGACAGCTCAGGAAGTTCAACCTGCCCCAGGAACTGCTCACCATCTTTAACACATCCAACCAGTCTGACCTGTGCATCTCCATCTCTGGTTTCCCACTGCCTCCAAACATGACAGGTACAGACTTCAGTGAACTGTCAGGTCTGGAGTATTAAATCAGAGCCAGTCTGCCCTTCATCCAGGACAAGGAAGAGAGCAGGTAACATCTCTGCAGACCCCTCACACCCTGGACACACTGTTTAAACTCCTCCCTTCTGGTCAACATTACAGAGCTCTGTACATCCAAACAATGAGATACAGGAACAGTTTCTTAACACAGGCCATCACACTGATGAACAACTTAACATAGCATGAAACTAATTCATCTACCTCATGTGAAACTTCAGTCTGTTTGTCTGGTTCTCTTTATTGCGAATTATTTAGTGTATATTTATACACGCTTGTATAGAGAGTACAGTTCAAACCAGAGTCAAATTCCTTGTATTCTTTGAACATACTTTGTGAATAAAGGCTATTCTGATTTGAAGTGTTTTAAGAGACAAGGATCCATCAAATAATGAATGTTTTTAACATTCATTCAATGGAACGAATATTTTATGGAGGTAAAAGATGGAACGTACAATTCAACAAGTCACCTCATGAAGTATTTGTACCATTGAACTCAAACATTCCTTATTTGTATACTATTGCACAGCTCTATACGAGTTTCGTAAAAAATGTTTCCATGATACAAGGAAGTTAAACGAGCAGGTGCAGTGTTTGTGGGAACATCTTTAGCAGCTGCTGAAGGACTATCAGATGAAGAATTTGGACAATTTCTTGGCACGAGCTTTTGTTGAAATTAAAAAGCAGACGTGTTTCCACACACACACCGCTAAGCTCCTTGGGGAAGTCCTCTGCTCAGTGGTTTGTCGGCTGAGCTGCCTGCCAGCTGGAGTGAACTACTGGATCCTGCTGCTCATAGATTCCTGTTTCAAGAAGAAACCCCTCTCTAATTTTAAATAAAATATGAGTAGCATAAATAAAATGTGTCACGACTTGGCCCTGAGTGGGGCTTTGGTTCTGTTTTTCCTCTTTTCATCATCTGCTCCTGCTTTGTTTTATTAGTTATTTTATTTTCATTATGTGTTTATTCTCTATTTTGCATTGCCAATTTCTTTCTTTGTTACTTTTCATACTTTAGCCATTGTTCAGCTCCGTTCTCATTTTGTTCAGCCGTTTGTGTTTTCATTGTTTATCATCTGTTTATTTTTTGCTGCTCTTGTTATTTTGTAGTGTTTTAATGTCGGGTTTTGCTCATCACTTCGTCTCTTTTACTTATAGCTTATTTCTTAGTCAGTTCCCGTTTAGTGTTGCTTTAGTATTTATTTTCCATTTGTTCCAAGATCAGTTCTCATGTAGTTTTTTTTTTTCTTTTGTACTTATATCTTGGTTCGCTTTTAGTTCTCATGTTCATGCCTGATTCTAAGTTCCTGTTCATAGTAGTATTATATTCTGTCTTAGCTCTGTTCTCAGTTTGTCCTCATTCCCATTTGTTTGTGTTCATGCCTTACCCGCCATTGTCTCTTCACCAGCTCGTAAGTCCTTGTCTCACACTTTGATTCTGTCCGCTTTGTGTTTTCCTTCACTCACACACTTGGCACCTGTTCACGCATCTTTGTATCTTACATCACTCCACTTTGTGCACTCCCTTGCTCACTATCTTTCCCCATGTACAGTATTTGTCCACCAGCCACGCCCCTTTCTAGATTGTTCCTCATGTGCACCTAGTTAACCCCTGTCTTATTTAAACAACTCCCAGCCATCACTCCCCTGCCAGTTTGTCATCTTTGCACACATTCCAGCCTCTTGTTTTCAGTCCTGATTTTTGCCTTGCCGTGTACCGTGTTTTTTTTTGCTCTGTTCTCCTCGACCATCCCTCTTGCCACATCTCTAATGACTTTGTTTGCTCGTGCCACTGAACCCTGCTCGTCCATGATTGTGTATTTGTCTGATCATGATTGTACCTCTGCTCACATGTGTACCGTATCAGAGCCTGGAATAATAAAGACCATGATTTCTCTCACACCTACGCCTAGTCTGGGAGTCTGCTTTACGGGTCCAGCTGCTCCGGGTGCCGGGCAGCCGCCGGACCCTGACAGATAGAGGTATTTCAGTGTCATATAAAACAAATAATCAATGTTTTCTATTTGTGCGGAGGAAAGAATAGTTCCATAAACATTCATAATTTGAATCATAATATAGCACAGCACAATGTAGCATAGCATTACCAATATAATATAGCACATTACAATATAGTGTAAGATAGCACAGCACAGTATAGTACCAGGCCAGCAGGAGCCTTGATAGAGCTGTCCCTTTCTGTCCTTGACGAAATGTCCTCCATCCCTGGCTTCGCAGTACAGGGACCACTCAGGGTCCACCTTGATGTGGGGATCACTTATTACCACCAACTGAAATGTGAAAATAGGCTCAATTAACACAACATTTGCTACAGAAGACAGCAGAAACAGTGTGAGTGTATCGTGTAGCCTAAAACAGACCTTCCTGTTCTTCTGGTCTAAATGGCGCTGCAACTCAGCCGGTTCAGGAAAAAGGATAGGGTCCCATGTAAAATAACGCTTCCCGTTGGTGTGATCAATGTCCAGCCAGATTACATCGTACGGGATGTTGTGATGATCAAATCCGGCATCTACAGCCTTCACGTCAGCCTCGCTGTTGTAGCTCCAGCGACTCTGATGATACCCAAGAGCAAACAGAGGCAGCAGGGCTTGATAACCTGGTGCAGCGAAAAGACCGACGTGTAATCTACCGGCATATGTTAGGAACACAGCTACAGTAACCAAAACAAAAAAGTCAAGCTATCATTTTTCTAATGACACACTAACACTTCCAAGGCATTAAATGAGCTTTTTTTGGTCTCCGTGCAATTGAACACAAAACACGCTGTGTTGTGCACACACACCTGTCAGCTGAGCATACTGGCTGAAGAGTTCTTGTGGACTGGGTCCAAGCAAAACTGTGCAGTCAATCACACCACTTTCTGACAACCAGTGGACGTCAGTCTGAGGCAGCAATAATCTCTGCTTCACTTGTGGGCCTTGATCTTCATTCTGTAGAGTGAAGTAATTATGTAATATCAACATTTTTTGCTTCTTTTGTACAAGTACAAAGTCTTATACTCGGGCACACACACATATATATATAAGTTGTTTTTTTTCCCCGAAGGTGCTACGTAATAGTTCATTTATGGACTTCAGTTCCAATATTCAGAAAATACACAGCCAGGATAATCACCTTTTTGAGTTAGAAAAAAGGAGGTTATATTCAGTAATAACACAAACACAGCATCTCGCAAAACTGCATTGAAGATTTGAGACATTTCAAATGCACCTGGTCAATTTCCAGGATCAATAACAATGATATTTTAAAGATATATCAAATTTGTATGTAATTGTTAACTGCCATAGAAAATGTCATTGTTCTACGTACTACAGTTACAAACATGAGGCATAAAAAAAACAAGCAGCTGTAATTTACAGGCAAAATGTGACATTACCATACATAGTATTATAGTCACATCTCAGGAAGCTATGCAGAAACTTTGGATTTTGCTAATAATACTGTAGAACATCTGCTTAATAAAACTATCAAAATGTGAGCACGAAGAGCATAGGGCCTTCTACATTTTAGGTGATTTGACATTTAACCCATCTCCCATTTAACATAGAAAGATACAGCAAAAATAATGTGTGGGATGTTTGGGTACCTGAGGGTTAAAGCGGCTGTATTGAATGTTAACAAAAGTCTCAGATGCATTCAGCCAAAATACACCCAGTGTGTGGTCGGGCTTGTGGGCCACCAACAGCGGCACTGAGCCATACAGACCAAGACGGCTGTACAACTCGTAGGCAAACACGTCCAAGTTATAGAGCCGATAGGGTCCACCATCTCTGCAAAATTAAAGTAATTAAAAAAAGTTCCAAAAATCCTTGCCTGCATTTCATTTTTCATTGCTGTATTCAAGCCCGTGTGTGTACCTGGTGTCTTTGAGGCACAGGCTGTCAGCGTGCTCTGGCAGACCATACACATGGTTGAACCCGTGCAGGCGGAGGTCTGCTCCTACACTACTGGGACCTCAACGTGGACAACAAACGGTTTCACTTCATGTTAGCAGGTATGATGGATTTATTAACTTAAAAAAGTGCCACCTACTTTCTACACTATAAGGAAAGTTGACTAAATTTACTTGAAATAATGTTGCAGACCATTTTATTTACAAAAGAAAATAATGTTGTGACAGACATTCTCAGGAGTGGATGCCCTTAACTGGATGTGGGAATAAATTATTAGCAACACAGGCACAGGCACATGCTTTTGAAATTGCCTTGTCTCTATGCAACTATGCTTTTAGGTATGTTAGTAAGCCATACCAACGATGCCCAATCCAATTTGGGCAAACTGGCAGATACATTAGCCATACGGATGCAGTGACATGACTGAGATACAAAGTCAAATATCCTGTTTCATATAAATAAAGGGGAAAAAAGGCAAATTTTAGCAAAATTCAGATTATTTCATTTGTGTCTTTAAGGCTATGTCACATTTTTTTTTCTATACACTTGATACTTTGAAATGTGGGTGTGGCATCGCCACGCTCTGTGCGCTTTGATCTACTTTGTAAATAATCTACAGTTAGATTTGAGAGTTAAAATAAATGTAAGAGCAAATACAAACCATTTGCTTTGATGTCTTCAAATGTTCTAAAAGTTTCTTTCCACAATGAACTTGAGCTGTCCTGCTGAAGCCGTCAAGGCAACAAAGTAAAAACAGACAAGAGGGGATTCATCTTCAAATAAAAATACAAACTGCCTCTTGAACACTTGCTATTATACATTACCTCAATGCCATGAGCTGGAACCCTGAATGACAAACAAGAACAATTAGATTCATCTTTTGTTTTTGTTTTTTTTACACATCTGATTTCCAGAATAGTCGTTTCTGAAGGTTGTTGTTGGCACCTGGATGGATCCTGCAGAGTCTCGAACCACAGTTTGCCATTAGAGTTGAAGGTAACGATCACTTCCTCTTCACAGAGGATCTCCAGCCAGAAAGGGCAACGCCACACACGGACCTGGTGACAACCTGAAGACCAACACAGTGTGACAGAATCCTCTGTCCGACTCCTCACTCTCAGCCTGCTAGATGAGAAGGGCAAAGGTCAAACCCTGTCCGACTTCACCCACGAGTCAAACAACCACTGATGGAGCTACCAGGATTCAGATTATGAATGAAATCACTTTTGTTTAGACAATGAAAACTGGATCAAAGTATCACAATATTTCATTTCCAATGGAATGCAAAAGTTTTGGTTCAAAAAAGTTGCCAAAAATCACCACAGTGATGAATGTTTTTTCTGTTCCAGAACTAGTTTCCGCAGCTCTTACGGGTCACACAGCGGTTCTCTGGTGATCACATCCGGGACTCTGTAGCGTGCTTTAATGGGCTGCAGTTCATCGATTAATATCCTCACAGTCTCACTTTTATGAGGAACCACAGAGAGAAGCAGCCTCGTCTGCAAACGTATGTGTTAACATAAGAAAATAAGTGTTTTTCTGATGTAGATTTTGAAAGAAAAAAGTCAGGTTGAATATTTGTGACAATGATGGAACTTTTGGTTAATTATTGTTGGCTCAGACAAGGCTCCACGAAATTCTGCAAACTGTGCCAAATGTTAAGACAGAGTACATCCAGAGAACTGCACTTTTTAAATATTTTACATTACAGCCTTACTTCAAAATGGGTGAAATTAATTTTTCCCCTCAAAATTCTACACAATACCCCATAATGACAGTGTGAAAAAAGTTGATATTTTTGCAAATTCATTAAAAAATAAAAAACGTACACAAGTATTCACAGCCTTTGCCATGAAGCTCAAATTTGAGTTCAGGTGCATCCTGTTTCCACTGACCATCCTTGAGAAGTTTCTACAACTAAATCGGAGTCCACCTGTGGTAAATTCAGTTGACTGGACATGATTTGGAAAGACACACCTGTCTACATATAAAGGTCCCACAATTGATAGATGTTTACCCCCAAAACATCCTGCTGGATATACTACAGCATTCAGTTTGGAAAAATGTGCAAAAATTGAATTTTAGTGAATTTTTAAAATTAAAATAAGTCATAAAATGAGCAATAAAATTCATTAAAATTCAATTTTTGCACATTTTTCCAAACCGAGTGCTGTAGTATTTCTAGCAGGAGACCACTAATGTGTGCAGTGACGTTGGTGACACCACAACTGAATTTATTGATTATTTTTCTGGTGTCTTGTTTTTGCACTTCGTAGACGGTTCCTACACTTCCGCTTCTCTGCCATCTGCTCATTCAGATCAATATTATTTTTCCAGCTCAGAGGACAGCTCATATGGATAAAAATAAGGTTGTAGCTCATTGTCTACCTTCCTGATGTTAGAAACTAGTGTTTGTTTTTCTACGTTTCTCTGAAGATTGAGCCGTTTACCAGAGGGGAGGTTTCTGTTTGACAGGTGGACCGTCCCAGTCAAACTCCTCACCTGACACTGTCCCCAGAGTGGGACCAGGCGCTTGACTCCAGAAGTGACAGTTGCTCATATCACCTCCTCAGGCTGAAGTGATCTCCGCAAAAAAAAAAAAAAAAAATAAATAAATAAATATTCATGTTTTGTGAGACTCACGTTCATGTTTTGGGAGATATATTTTCAGTATTCATGTTTTGCAATTAACGGTTTGCAGATAATTCACAATTTGCAGCTGATTCACGTTTTGGGGTTAACAGTGCATGTCAGAGCACAAACCAAGCATGAAATCAAAGCAATTGTCTGTTGACCTCCAAGACAGGATTGTCTCAAGGTACAAATCTGGGTAAGGTTACAGAAACATTTCTGCTGCTTTGAAAGTCCCAATGAGCACAGTGGCCTCCATTATCCATAAACGGAAGATGTTTGGATCCACCAGGACTCTTCCTAGAGCTGGCTGTCCATTTAAACTGAGTGATCAGGGAAGAAGGGCCTTAGACAGGGAAGTGACCAAGAACCTGATGCCCGCTGTCATAGTTCCAGCATTCCTCTGTGGAGAGGAGAACCTTCCAGAAGGACAACCATCTCTGCAGCAATCCACCAATCAGGCCTGTATGATAGCATAGCTGGATGGAAGACACTCCTAGTAAAAGGCACATGGCAGCCCACCTCGAGTTTGCCAAAAGGCACCTGAAGGACTGTCAGACCATGAGAAACAAAATGGTCTGATGAGACAAAAATTGAACTCTTTGGTGTGAATTCCAGGTGTCCAGGCACCATCCCTACAGTGAAGCATGGTGGTGGCAGAATCATGCTGTGGGATGTTTTTCAGCAGCAGGAACTGGGAGACGAGTCAGGATTGAGGGAAAGATGAATGCAGCAATGTACAGAGACATCCTGGATGAAAACCTGCTCCAGAGTGCTCTTGACCTCAGGCTGGGGTGGCGGTTCATCTTTCAACAGGACAATGACCCTAAGCACACAGCCAAGATATCAAAGGAATGGCTTCAAGACAACTCTGAATGTCCTTGAATGGCCCAGCCAGAGCCCAGACCTGAATCCAATTGAACATCTCTAGAGAGATCTGAAAATGGCTGTGCATCGATGCTCTCCATCCAACCTGATGGAGCTTGAGAAGTTCTGCAGAGAGGAATGGGCAGAACTGCCCAAAGATAGGTGTGCCAAGCTTGTGGCATCATATTCAAGAAGACTTGAGGCTGTAACTGCTGCCAAAGGTACATCAACAAAGCAATGAGCAATGAGCAAAGGGTGTGAATACTTACGTACAGGTTATTGTCGTCGTGCATTCAGCTGCAGTTTCCATAGTGGATACAGCCAGATCCGCATTGGTATTTGGTATAAGTTTTATGCCAGATGCCCTGCCTGAGAAACTCCAGTGTAACCCGGAGAAACACACACAGCCGCTGGTGTTCCAAAGAGGTCTCCCATCCAAGTACGACCCAGGTCCCGCACTGCGTAGCTTCTGAGATCTGACAGGATCAGGCTTACACAGAGCAGACCGGCTGCTGAATACTTATGTACATGTAATTTTTTTTGGAATGAATTTGCAAAAAATAAAAACACATCATTATGGGGTGTTGAGTAGAATTTGGAGGGGAAAATTTAATTTACTCCATATTGAATAAGGCTGTAACATAAAATGTGGAAAACGTAAAGCCCTGTGAATACTTTCCAAATTCACTGTAGATTCTCCTTAAATTTGATTTACATGAGCAATAAAGTTCAAACCTGTGATTGAGGCTCCAACAACTGAAACCGTGCCCCCTTCTCTGTGAGGACCATGGTGTCCAAAAGGGCTTGGTGAATCAAGTTGGGACCCTGAATCTGTCGCCTGGAAAGTGACAAATATTCGCACTTTTTCAACACCCAACAACACAGATTATAAAATTAACCAAACTATAACTTTATAATGCAAAGTCGGCCTAACAGACATGGTCTGTAGTTCAAATCATTCTCAGTTTACATTTTATCTTATGCAAAGTATATTCCATTTAGGCCATTTTTAATTTATGTGTTTGTGCACACACATCTGAAGCCAGATCACTGACAGATAACTCTGATCATGACAGTAAAATTTGGCACTGAAACAGAAGTATTGCCAATTTAAAACAAAAATAGATGCACTAAAAAAAAAAAAAAAAAGTCATTAAAATATATTATAAAATATTTTCTTAATGCAGTTTTTCCCATACTGACAGGTTGTTCCACGGTGTTTTTCATTTCCACAGAACATTTTATTTGCACAAACATTTGCATAGCTGACACTACAAATATAAAATCTGATTATATTAAATGAACTGAAAATCTTATCACTTATCTACCAAAAGTCTGCCCACAGGCCTTTTAAATGTAATTTAAGCAGTAAATATCAAAACAATTTTTCCCCAATATCAATACCACTTTTTCCCAGCACATTTTTCAATATAATTTTTATCATGTGTGTTTCATTATCAATACATGTTATAATACTAATGTGTTTGTCTATATGTGACCCTGCAACAGACTGGCGTCCTGTCCAGGGTGTACCCCACCTCACACCCTACGACTGCTGGGATAGTCTCCTCCCTTGTGACCCATGAATACAAAAAAAAAAAAAAAAATCAGTTAATGCATGACTGATATACTATTTTGTCAATACCTTTATTTCAATAAAGTTTTTTTTTCCAATACATGTGTTTCAATATTATTCTTCATGTGGCATTGCATCAGAAAGGGCAACCGGTGTAAAACATGTGCCGAATAAAAAAAAAAAAAAAAAAAGCATATTCATATTAGATTATCCAAGTCAAAAAGGAAAAAGCCAAAGGACTTAAAACTTTACATGTTTCAGTATCAATAAGCTCACCTGTATTACAATCGTAACAATTTCTTTCACTACATATTTCAATAGCTATATTTTTTTTCAATATGCATGTTAATAAATACATTTTTTTCAACTTTTTTTTATTATTTCAATACATGCTTTGTCTTCCACGTTGATGTTTTGACTTTCAATGCCAAAGTTTATTTTTGGTATCAGAGGCAGCTAACACAGATCTGGCTCCATAACAGACCGAACCCTACTGTGAATATTTTGAATAAATAAAGATCTGTCACACCTGTAAAAATTAACCTGGTCACATTTCTTGAACCTGTCTTTATTATCACCATCATCAGGAGCAACAGCATCAGGAATACCACTGTGAAAAATAAACACAACATTAAACACCTAACGAGCCATAAATGCACATGCCAAGCAGATGGTTCAAAAGCCAAGCAGCCAAAACTTTCAGAGGTTACACCTCTCAGTGCAAAACCGGAACAGCTACTTTACACTTTGCCCAATCCTACAAATCACTACACAAAGTACAAAGCGGCTGATTTATACCTAACGGCTGGCTCTGTCACTTCCATTTCAGACAAACGCGTAGAATAAGTGGTTTTCTTTCGTTTCTCGTCTGGACGATCACGGAAGTTTGCGACATCAAGTCACCTGAAATACTCAAAGCACTTCCAGAGTAAATTTTCAAAGTAAAGCTCAACTGAACGCCACAGGGTTGCAGGCAAAGCCAAATAAACCATGGGCGGATTCAGAAGAGGCGGACAAAGGCCAACTAAAGTGGTAGAGAGTGGCTTTTGATAATTGATCAATTTGGAGTCTTTTTTATTTTAATTCTCTGATTGCAACTTCTTACAAATGAATATGTTCTGGTTTATTTTTTAATATTTGAGTTGTGGCTAAAACAAAACATTTGAAGGCCTCTTTTCAGCTTTTTCACTATCTTCTGATATTTTATTGACTTAACCAAATGGAAGATTGAATACTGAATCAAAATTGGTGAAAATCAATTGATTACTTGCAGCCCTAGTGGCATGGCAACCTGGTGTGTGCACATATGAGTACAGCATTTATGAATATTATTGCCTTCACCGAGAAGTGTATGGTTTTTGATTATGTTTGTTGATTCCAGTTTTGTTTAGAAAGTGGCTCAAACGTACTTAATGAGCCAAGAATGGTTGATCTTCACCTGCAATTTTTTATTTTTTTTTTAAATATGGGAAATTCCTTGAAATAAGTGTTGAAACTTTTCTGTTAATTATGTTACTTTCAGTTTAGAACCCTGACTCTAAAGTGGATTATCAGTCAGTTTACCTTTTCTACCCCCATAGAATAAGGTTTTCAGAATTTAGCCCGCTTGCTGTATTCATCTCTGCGCTTTTCCTGCTTCAATCTTTTGAACTGATATACTGACATACTCTGCTTTTCTCTCTAAAAGCCCTCAGCGCTATGATCTGGAGCCAAGTCAGAGTCAAATAGAATCCCAGGCAGCTAACTTCGGTAAAGTTAGAAAGATAGTCACAGATTCAAAGTTCACAGCTCAACAGATTTTAAGAGAAACCTTGTAGAAAAACAAACTAGTTTCTAACCTCAGGAAGGTACAACGAGCTACAAACTCATTTTTATCCATATGAGCCGTCCTCTGAGCTGAAAAGATAACACTGATCTGAACACGTAAGTAAAGATGGAAAGATATTCAACGATTCGATTTTCCGGAATCAAAGCGAGTCAGTTTTAAATCTAATGACACCTTTTTCCAAATGATGTAATACAGACAAAAAACTACAACTAACCAAAACTGTTTCTCCCACAAAATCAGATGTACTCCGTTCTTTATGAATTACACTGAACTTGATGTACAGATGGCAGCAAGACCAGAGGTCAGGGACGGTCAACAAATTACCACGGCAAAAGGTCAGGCTTTGATAAAACTCAGTAACGTCACATTTATGGTTTGTAGTGCCATCAAACTCAGATCACACATCAATGAGCTCCCCCTGGTTGTAGTACAGCACTTAGACTGTAAAATACATGATTATATAATTTCCGGGATTTATTTTATTCCAATAAATTTGAATGAAATCTCAATAACTTAATTTGTAGCTTGAAGTGCCACCAAACTCACGTCACACACACCAGTGAGCTCCCTCTGGTTGTACTACAGCACTAAAATAGGAAAAATGCACAATTTTATAATCTTGAAGATTTGTTTATTGTATTAAATCTGAATGAAATCTCAATAACGTTTTATTTAAAGCTTGTAGTGCCACCAAATTCACATCAATGAACTCTCCCTGGTTTTACTACAGTACTAAGATGGGAAAGAAATGTATTATATCATTTCAGGGATTTTTTCAAATAAATTTTAATACAATCTCAATAACTTAATTTATAGCTTGTAGTGCCACCAAACTCACATCACACATCAATTAACTCCCCCTAGTAGTACTAAAGCACTAAAATTGGAAAAATGTACAGTTCTATAATTCTGAAGGTTTACTGTAATCAATTTTAATGAAATCTCAACTTTTAATTTACAGCTTGTAGTGCCACCAAACTCACATCACACATTAATGAGATCTCTTTAGTTGTACTGCAGCACTAAAATTGGAAAAATGTACAATTCTTCCATTTTGAAGATTTGTTTATTGTAATGAATTTGAACAATCTCAACTTTATTTACAGCTTGTAGTACCACCAAACTCACGTCACACATCAATGAACTCCCTGTAGTTGCCCTTCAACAATTAGATTGGAAAAAATGGACTTTTATATAATTGTAGGAATTTTTTCTAATAAATTTCAATAAAATCTCAACTATTTTTATTTGTAATGCCACCAAACTCACATCACACATCAATGAGCTCCCTCTGGTAATGCTAAACACTTAGATTGAAATGAAGTAAATTTTAGGAGTGCATTTTCAGTCTCTATTGTTTTTATAATTACTGAAAAGCTGTGTAATCACTTTTGTGATTTTAGGCAATGTTGCTTAGTTTTCTTTCTTTTGAGCTTTATAAATGGTATAATATGTGATCTGATCAAATTCAAACACTAAGAAATAAAACTTTGAATTTAATTGATAAAGTTAAGGTAACCTTTTCCACATAACATTGTCAATTAAATGCAAAACAATATTGTAGCTGCAATTAATCAAATGAAACATTACTTAAATCCCTAAAATTAACAATTGCAAGTATATTGAAAATAATAGTATCTATTACATTTAAAATCTCTGTTTCATTTCTTAGAGTGAACTGTGAACTTGTGACTTTTTGTATATTTTCTTGAATAAAACAAAAATCACTTGCTTCAAAATTTAGTTTTTACACACAGTAAATAAACAAATACAGTTGCTGTTGCTATGAACTGTTTAAATATTTTGAGACTTTATTTGGAGCTTTCAGTTGTAATTATCAAAATTTAAAAAATGCTTGAAATATTTTCGCATCTAATAATTAGTCTAGAATGCGAACATTTTTAATTTTCTGAAATAAATGACTATATATATATATATATATATATATATATATATATAGTGAGGAAAATAAGTATTTGAACACCCTGCGATTTTGCAAGTTCTCCCACTTAGAAATCATGGAGGGGTCTGAAATTTTCATCTTAGGTGCATGTCCACTGTGAGAGACAATCTAAAAAACACAAAAAAAAAATCTGGAAATCACAATGTATGATTTTTTTTTTTATGATTTATTTGTATGTTACTGCTGCAAATAAGTATTTGAACACCTGTGAAAGTCAATGTTAATATTTGGTACAGTAGCCTTTGTTTGCAATTACAGAGGTCAAACGTTTCCTGTAGTTTCTCACCAGGTTTTCACACACTGCAGCAGGGATTTTGGTCCACTCCTCCATACAGATCTTCTCCAAATCTTTCAGGTTTGGAGTTTCAGCTCCCTCCAGAGATTTTCTATTGAGTTCAGGTCTGGAGACTGGCCAGGCCACTCCAGGACCTTGAAATGCTTCTTACAGAGCGCATCCTTAGTTGCCCTGGCTGTGTGTTTGGGGTCATTGTCATGCTGGAAGACCCAGCCATGACCCATCTTCAATGCTCTTACTGAGGGAAGGAGGTTGTTTGCCAAAATCTCACAATACATGACCCCATCCATCCTCCCTTCAATACGGTGCAGTCGTCCTGTCCCCTTTGCAGAAAAGCACCCCCAGAGTATGATGTTTCCACCCCATGCTTCACGGTTGGGATGTTTTTCTTGGGGTTGTTCTCATCCTCTAAACATGGTAAGTGGAGTTGATTCCAAAAAGCTCTATTCTGGTCTCATCTGACCACATGACCTTCTCCAATGCCTCCTCTTGATCATCCAGATGGTCACTGGTGAACTTCAAAGGGGCCTGGACATGTGCTGGCTTGAGCAGGGGGACCTTGCTGCCCTGCAGGATTTTAAACCATGACAGCATCATGTGTTACTAATGTAATCTTTGTGAATGTGGTCCCAGCTCTCCTCAGGTCATTGACCAGGTCCTCCTGTGTAGTTCTGAGCTTTCTCAGAATCATCCATACCCCACAAAGTGAGATCTTGCATGGAATCCCAGACCGAGGGAGATTGACATTCATCTTGTGTCTCTTCCACTTTCTAATAAATAATCATAACAGTTGTTGTCTTCTACCAAGCTGCTTGCCTGTTGTCCATCCCAGCCTTGTGCAGGTCTACAGTTTTGTCCCTGGTGTCCTTAGACAGCTCTTTGGGCTTGGCTATGGTGGACAGGTTGGAGTGTGATTGATTGAGTGTGTGAACAGGTGTCTTTTATACAGGTAACAAGTTCAAACAGGTGCAATTAATACAGGTAAAGAGTGCAGAATAAGAGGGCTTCTTAAAGAAAAATTAACAGGTCTGTGTGAGCCAGAATTCTTGCTGGTTGGTAGGTGTTCAAATACTTACTTGCAACAGTAACATACAAATAAATGATTAAAAAAAATCATACATTGTGATTTCCGGATTTTTTTTTTTTTTTTTAGATTATGTCTCTCACAGTGGACATGTACCTAAGATGAAAATTTCAGACCCCTCCATGATTTCTAAGTGGGAGAACTTGCAAAATCGCAGGCTGTTCAAATACTTATTTTCCTCACTGTATATTCCATGGCATTACTTATTTGTTAATTTATTTGTTTGTCTGTTTATTTTTGAGACACACATTATATAAAGGCAAAACATTTATTTTTTTTCCTCGTGGTTTTTTTTTTACATAATCTAAAGCCCTTAAAGTCTTAAAGTCATGAAATACAAAATGCACTGGAACATCTTCATATTATAGCAGATATTATAGTTTGGTCACCATCTGCTGGCGATGATGTGAAGTGCAGTGACCCAGACTCGGAAGTAGATCCGGATCTGCCTCAGTAAAATGAAGATGCCAGGTGCAGAAGTGTACTGGTTGTTCTTTGTGTTATTAGTTTTAGTTTTGCGCCTTGGGACAGCAGCTGAAATCTCTGTATGGAACGTGTACTTCAACTCGGTCTGTTTGACGTTTAAGAAATACATTTTTACTGTTATTGTGTAGTTTTACTGTACAAATCCACTGCAGCTGTTAGCCAGAGTAGCTAACAGCATTCTGTCTTAGTATCTGATAAATTTATCGTTTAAGTCGCTATGAACTTCATTTGTCTACATTTACAGCAGGTCATCTTGTTATTTAAAGATATGAAATAGTGTTTAATGGAGGAATACCGTCCAAAACCAGTCAAACTGTATAAAAATCAGATGTCTTTAACATACCTTCAGGAAAGCTGAATCTGACAAATACTAAACCAAACTGATTCTCTTGCTTTATTGCTTATTTGTGTCAAGAAAAAGCAGCAGACTCCGTCTGACCTACAGTTTGAATTAGCAATGTTCGATGTTTGTGTGTTTTTTAATTTATTTTTATTGATTTATTTGGCGTTCTATTTGTCTTTCAGAAGTGTTCCTACACATACTGTAAGTGGTTATATTCTTCTATTAAGAGACAGGCAGATTTTTTTCATAGACTGTATATGTGATTCTAAAGGTAATAATTGATGAGTGCATGTATTTGAAACTTTTGGTGCCTGTATATCAAGTCAAGTCAGTTTTGTCAATGCTGCGGGGTGCATACACAGACATATTGAGAATGGAAATAAGCTTGGTTATGATTGACTTCTACTCAAAAGCTTGATGATTGTAGTATTTGACGTTTAATAATAAATGTATAAAATTCTTTTTTGTACCGAGACTAATTCTCTGTTTGAACTTTGCGCCTGGGTGAAGAAACATTAATTGGATATACGAGTACACCTGATAAAATGTATTTTTCTATTGTGTGCATTTTTATACTTTGCCCTTTGACTATTTTTATTTTCAGTATCTCAGGGACTGCAAACATTATTTATTTTACTGTTATCCCCAGCAGTAGAACGACAACAAAGAATCTTTTCATTTTTATTGGTTTTTGATCTTAAAACACCAGATAAAAGAAATTAATTCGATTGTCAATATTATAACTTTATTCTTGAATTAATTTAAGTCCCCCAGAAAAGCAGTTTCTCACACACACACACACGGAACAATAATCCAAGACACAAAGGCCTGTGCTGTGTTCTTCAGTCCACCTCACTCCACTTGACTCACAGCAAACACTCTCCCTTATGTACTTATCAATTCCAGGATTTTCTACAACGGGGAGTCCATGTTTCACAGGCTCCAAAAGCTGTCTAATACACTGTACTTGATTCTATTCAAAATTTCTATTTTCTGTAACATTCTCCATGTTTCTTTTACACTTAACACCATCCAGATTAATCTGTATTCCAAAACACAGATCTTTCTTGCTACGCTCACTAAGTGGACAAACAGTACACATGTTTCTGTCGTATCAATGAAACTTGAGATAAATCACTTCAGTGCACATGACTTGACTGCCTCGTCATAGAGACTTGCAGTGGTTTACAGCATGGAAACGGTGTCTTTAATCTTGTAACCAGCCTATAGCCTGGTTGTTCACAGCCAAACAATGATTTGCAGTATAAGATTTAATTTCTGTAAATGGAAACTTGAGATTTCAACACATACTGCGCCATACCGGGGTGCTATTAAATGGACTGCATTTATATAGCGCTTTTCCATCTGCATCAGACGCTCAAAGCGCATTACAAATAATGCCTCACATCCACCCCGATGTGAGGGTGCTGCCATACAAGGTACTCAATACACACCAGGAGCAACTAGAGGATTAAGGACCTATTCAGGTGCAGATCCTGTCCAGCGCAGTAAAAGCCTAATGCTGTTTTCTTGTGTTCTCTGGAGCAAACAGCAGTCCTATACTAACTCTAAGCATGAGGAAAAGATTCCTCTCTTCCCACAGGAGGAAGGGAGGTGGGCATTGCCACCTAAATACCCTCTGGACATCCTGTGGGACATGATGGATATTGAGGGAAAGTTTGAACCCTGTATGGGATGGCACCAAACTGGAGGGGGGGGCAACAGATGAGTCAGCAATCAATATTAGTAAGATTATTATTTTGTACAGTCATCTGTAGAAACATGTTCTCAAACTCTCCTAAGCAAGTTACACGCATTTACTCTACATGGCAACAAGAAAAAAAATACATCTATAAATAAGGACAAATTTAAGTTGTGACAGCAGTTTCAGGTAAACACACTTAAAAAGTAAAAGTCAAGTAATCTTGCATATAAAGCATGGAATAATTTACAACATTGTGACAGATTTTTTTTTTTTTTTTTTTTGTATGAAGCCCGAAAGCTGCTGTTTGTTTTAAAGCATCTCTAGCATCTCTGACATTCAATAAGAGCCCAGACAGGAATTAATGGCTTTGTTTTCTGTGTGTTTTAGTCACAAGATGCAGTTTTTCGGAAAACGTTGTATGCCAATACCACTATCTTCATGAACTGTAAGTACTGCGACACACAGTATCCTTTTTGCTTTACTAATCAGGATGTTATGTTGCCTAGTTCATACCAAGTATGATGTTGCCATTTCTGTGATTCCTGTATCCTCCACCAGATGTTTTGAGTACATTTGGGGATTTGGGCATCTTCCATGGTAGCCTATGAGAAACTAATTGTTTATTCATTCAAACTTGATTTGATTTCTTGGGTGAACTTTTTTCTCCAGGAGTTGATATTTTTCTTTTTTTTTTTTTTCCTGGTGAAGATATACTCAAGATATGATAGTAACCAGAGCAGATATTAGATATTTTTGCTACAGGCTATATGCGTACTTAATGAAAATAATGTTTCTTTTTAATCTCAATTCCACAAAAATATTATCCTGTACAACTTCATTCTCCACAGTTCTTAGTTCCTGTCATTTCATTCAACATAATGCTCGATAAACATGATCTGTAGCAAACTTTCTTACTAGAAAACAGTGCTTGTTATGTTGTCACAATATCACTAGAAAGTAGTTGTCACAGATGCAACAAACTGCAGCTGTCTGTTCTCCATCTGTGTTTTTTCCACCAAGGTAGTTTGTGAGTGTGTTCACAAAAAAGTCCCTTCGGCTGCTACCTTGTTTTCACTCGGGGTCACCACAGCAGTCCAAAGTGGGTCTGCATGTTGACTTGGCATAAGTTTTACATCGGATGCCCTTCCTGACACAACTCCACATTACATGGAGAACGTAGCAGGGGTGGGGTTTGAATTGGGAACCTTCTACACTGAAACAAAGCACACTAACTGCTTGGCCACCACCCCTGCCAGAGAGTGTTCACAAAAGAGACTGAAAATTTTGTAGTTACTTGCAGTCTTGCCAAACAGTGCATTCGGAAAATATTCACAGCACTTTCCTTTTTCCATATTTTATGTTAGAGTCATATTCCAAAATTGAGTGAATTCATTTTTCCCCTCAAAATTCTACTCACAACACCCGATAATGACAACATAAATTTTTTTTTTAATTTTTGCAAATTTATTAAAAAATACAAAAACTAAGACATTACACGTACATAAGTATTCACGCCCAGTTAGCTGAATACTTTGTTGATGCACCTTTGGCAGCAATTAAAGCCTCAAGTCTTCTTGAATATGATGCCACAAACTTGGTGCACCTGTCTTTGGGCAGTTTGTCCATTCCTCTCTGCAGCACCTCTCAAGCTCCATCAGGTTGGATGTGGAGTGTTGGTGCACAACCATTTTCAGATCTCTCCAGAGATGTCCAATCAGATTCAGGTCTGGGCTCTGGCTGGGCCACTCAAGGACATTCACAGAGTTGTCCTGGAGCCACTCCTTTGATATCTTGGCTGTGTGCTTAGGGTCATTGTCCTGCTGAAAGATGAACCATCACCCCAGTCTGAGGTCAAGAGCACTCTGGAGCAGGTTTTCATCCAGGATGTCTCTGTACATTGCTGCGTTAAACTTTCCCAAAATCCTATATACTTATATACAGTGTTTATTACATGTAAAACTATACTTTTGCTTTTGACCGGTGAGTGCGAATATCCAGTTTATAAGATGACGGTTTTACTGTAATTATTTTTAAGTTTATGCAGCTGCAACTTAAAAATAATGCAAACTACCAGAATACTCACACTTTCTCAGGCTTTAACAGATTTCCAAAGTGGCGCATTTATTATTTTCTGATCTTACTGGAGGTCAGCTGACAGCAGTGTGACTTTAAAAACTCCTGATGTCTGCATCAATTAAAGTTAGCAGTCAGTGCTCTCAATAGAAGACACCAGATTCTGACATCCACGACACAGATTTTGAGTATTATCAACATAACAAAAGTTGGACATTGCCCTCCTCTGAATATATTTTTCATGAAATGCTTTCTCACCATTCATGCAATCTGTTGGTGCTGTTAAAACTCCAAACTCCAGTTTCACACCAGATATCTGCACTGCTAAAGCAAATTGTCATAAAAAACAAACATCCATCCATCCATCCATCCATTTTCTTCCGCTTTATCCGGAGTCGGGTCACGGGGGCAGCAGCTCAAGCAAAGCCGCCCAGACCTCCCGATCCACACACACCTCCCCCAGCTCCTCCAGGGGAACCCCAAGGCGTTCACAAGCCAGCCGAGAGATGTAGTCCCTCCAGCATGTCCTGGGTCTTCCCCGGGGCTTCCTCCCAGTGGGACGTGCCCGGAACACCTCTCCAGCGAGGCGTCCAGGGGGCATCCAGAAAAGATGCCCGAGCCACCTCAACTGACTCTTTTCGACGTGGAGGAGCAGTGGCGCAACTCCGAGCTCCTCCCGAGTGACCGAGCTCCTCACCCTATCTCTAAGGGAGCGCCCAGCCACCCTGCGGAGGAAACTCATCTCGGCCGCTTGTACTCGCGATCTCGTTCTTTCGGTCATGAGCCAAATCTCATGACCATAGGTGAGGATCGGAACGTAGATCGATCGGTAAATCTAGAGCTTTGCCCCCCTACTCAGCTCTCTCTTCACCACGACGGTCCGATACAGCGACCGCATCACTGCAGATGCTGCACCGATCTGTCTATCGATCTCACGCTCCATCCGTCCCTCACTCGTGAACAAGACCCCGAGATACTTAAACTCCTCCACTTGAGGCAAGGACACTCCACCGACCTGAAGAGGGCAAAGCACCTTTTTCCGGTCGAGAACCATGGCCTTGGATTTGGAGGTGCTGATTTTCATCCCGGATGCTTCACACTCGGCTGCAATCTGATGGTGTTCGTGATGGACAAACTGTGACTAGCACAGAAGTCCAACAACTGAACACCGCTCGGGTTCAGATCGGGGAGGCCGTGCTTCCCGATCACCCCCCTCCAGGTCTCACTGTCGCCGCCCACATGGGCGTTGAAATCCCCCAGGAGAACAATGGAGTCCCCAGTCGGAGCACTATCTAGTACCCCTCCCAGGGACTCCAGGAAGGTCGGGTACTCTGCACTGCCGCTCGGCCCGTAGGCCGAGACAACGGTGAGAGACCTGTCCCCGACCCGAAGGCGTAGGGACGCGACCCTCTCGTTCACCGGAGTGAACTCCAACACTTGGCGACTGAGCTGGGGAGCAATAAGATAACAACAACAACAACAACAACAAAAAAAAACATAGGAAACTTTGTTTGTTTAATGTGATCTGTATGATGGTTTTGTCAGGCAGCAGCTTGTTAATTTGACTACTGTGCTGTGCCTGGATTAGGGCTGCTAATTTGCAGTCTGCTGACCACATTTGGCCCAGTCTTCTTTTTCTTGGTTTATCACACTTCTGGGTTTAAACTTTGAAGGAAAAGGTGCATGTGCACCCTGCATACCTCTAAAGAAAGAAAGGTCTAAACAGCTGCCTCTCTCACTTTGCTTCTTTTCTCGCATTGCATCTGAGAGAGGTGATGCCCTAACTGGGTGATGCAGATAAGAGAAATGAGGAGGATCTCACTCACTCACTCAACCGCATACTCTAATTAAGGGTCACGAGGGGCTCGAGCCTATCCTGGTAGTCATAATGCACGAGGCGGGGTACACCCTGGACAGGATGCCAGTCTATCGCAGGGCAGGAGGAGGATTGATTCAATTTTTATGTACAAGGTAACTTTACCCTGGCCAGTAGAAGAAATCACAGACTAAAGTAGAAACATGTGAGAGTTTGGGGTAAGTAGGTGCACAGAAAAGATCACAACACACACACTCACCTCTGGAATGCTTTGAACATCACAGACTAAAGATAAAGGAACTTAAACTGTAATTCTTCCTGTAAGCTGCTCCTCCATTTGACTTGACTTGACTTCCACCACCCTTTATTTCTCTGCAGTCCATGGTGAGGCAGCATCATGTGATAGAAACTTGGCCTTCAACATCAGCTGGTACCTACGCTCCTCCATGTGCTATAATGAAGTCTTTAACACCCCGGTGAGTGTTGTTGACTCTCGAATTAGCTCTTTTTTTTTTTCTTTTTTTTTTTTGGTGACATCTGGATTTATGTTCTGTTTACTCTGCGTAGCACATCAATCTCATGTATAATCTATGAATTTCAGTCTGTTGTAATAAAAATATAACTCAGTGCTAAAATACCCTCGGCCGTATGAGCATTATGTTCTTTATGATTTGCGGTTGTTTAATTAATTATTAAGATCCTATTGTCCTTCTCCATGTACAATGTGTACATGAAAATTCAGGTATATCATATATATTATATTCCAATTCAAAGGTGGAACTATGCTAGTATACTAAGGTATATTTAAATATCGAAAAAGGAAGGGTAAAATAGAAGAGTAGAAAAGAGTAGAGTAGAGCCACTTAGGTGCCTGGTCTTGAGAACCAGGGATGTTCAGCAAAGCCCCTCTATCAATCAAACAATCAAAAACAATGTTTACTTTTTAACGGTGTCTGCAGGAGGCCTTGCGTGTGGGCATATATGAGCGTTTGACAACAGCGGAAGTTGTGCAAATCAAGGAATATTTGTAGCTCGCCCTCTGTGCATTTGCAGGTATTAATGAGACAAATTTAATTCAATGGGAAGTTAGTTTTGAGTTGCGGGAAGTTAGCGTGCACGCTGACATCCGGGAATTGTCTAGTAAATCAGTTCAGAGGTATTATTAGGTTCCATAAACAACGTTTTCAGTTTTAGAAGTGTTTATTTCTCGCTACCTTTTACATAATATATGAGAGAGGTGTTATTTCTAGAAAAAACAAAGCAAAGTTAGCAGCTAGCGACAACAGAGTGACGTCACCACGCTAACATCCGCGAGATCATAGCATAAAATTAGGTACAGAATGTGACTTTTTAAACTCTTAAAATAGGTCAAGGTTAGCCATCTTTGAACTTGTCCAAAGTCTGTGTCCTAAAGAATGTTCCCTGTCAATTTGAAGACCCTAGTAGCAATAGGACTGGACTTATGCCGAGCACAGACAGACGGATGAAAAGCCTTCGCAATACCCAATGGCCACATTTGATGGCCTGGGATAAATATGTGCATAATACCAATACCTGTGTGATCATAGAGTAAGTGTGTTATTTTACCATTGTGTTTTACAGATAGTATTCTTCATGTCTTCCAAATAATGATGTGCCTAGATTTTCACAAAGAACTTGCTGTATGGATTGAGTGATTCTCTTTACCCTTTAGGATGACAAAGCCATGAACATGTTTGATATGAAACATATGTTGAAAGATGGCTGGCAGGGTTTCTACAGCCAGGGCTATGTGTACTTTGACAACTGCTCCTCCCTTTTGTCACCTAAGGTTGGTCTTAACACAAACACACAAGGTAATACAGTTTTCTCTTAAACTGGTCAGCTGCAAACCTTAACTGGGATACTTGTGCGATTTTACTATATATTATATGCTATATTTTACTATATATATGATATGACATATGTCCTTTATATTCAAGACAGAAAGCATGCGGCTTCTACCAGAGCTTATCAGAACTCAGTTCTTTGAAAATTAGTGGACTTGTGAAGACCTCTTTGAATACATGTAGCTGTATTGGGGGGTGTTTACAAGAATCAGTGAGTCCTTCTGTCCATGAGTCTTGTGGATTTCAGTAAAACATCAATCACTCAGTTTAATACCATATTGCATGCAATCAACTAGTATGGCAGGGGGTTATAATTTTGTGAGCTTTCTTACAGATCTCTAGCTCTCTGCAACACAAAGAGAGATCTGCTGTGTGATTTGTAGCTTCAGAAAGGGTTTAACACTTTGTTAAATGTGCTTGCAATATCACAGTACTGCAGTGTCATATTCCATGTATTGGTACTTACTCTGTTAGCAATGTGAAATGCTACAGCAATTATTCAGCTGGTCTTCCCACTTAAGCTAAGGATGAAAATACCCTTGTATGATACTAAGCCAAGAGTAGTAGGAAGAAACAATGAGCGACACCTTCTTTTGTTCCCACATAACAAAATACTGTACAGGACATTTGTTGCAAGTGGAAATGGTCTTAGAGATGGTGTACAAGAGCTGGCTGTGTTTGACGGGACCTGTAACATTTCTTTGCCTTCTGTCTCCTGCGTTAGGTTTACTATGCAGACTTCAACCCTTATCATTCACTCTCCAGCCTAAAGGTGACTCACTGAACAAACAGTGTCTATTAAAAGCTTCTCCTTTTTTTTATACTCTATTCTTACAGTATGTGTCACTCAGTATTAACTTGAGTGCAGGTCATTCTGTTGACTGTCAGAGTGTGTAGAGATATTCTTGTGAAGAGATGATTCAGTAACAACACATGGTAGACACTCTATGCTTACAAAAGTAAGGAGCAGATGCAAATTGATTGGGGTTATTTTGACCACGTATTTGCATAGCTACATATTAAAAGCCAAGTGGCCTCTGTGTACGTGCGTGTGGATGGCTTCGATCACAGAGTAACTGGGTCTGGGTCTTCTAGTGAAGCTTAGGGTTAGTGGTCAGCAGTCACCTTAGTACTTCTGTTTTTCTTGTTGCTTAATGCTGACAAATTATACTGTATTTGTTGTCTTTCTGCTGCCTGATTCTGTTTTTTTTTTTTTTTCTCTGTGTTTGAGGTGCGGCTCCACCCAGAGATGGAAGTGGGTGTCTTCTTCTGCAGGCCTCTTATCCTGTGCACCAGCATGGACTCCCAAAATTTCCTGTATATTCGTATTGTCAGTTATGTCAGTAGAATGGCCCAAGCAGAGGGTCACCCCTTTGAGTCTGGTCTGCTTGAGGTTTCTTCCTCAAATCATTAGAGGGAGTTTTTCCTTGTAACCACTGTCCCCTGTGTGCTTGCTCTAGGGGTTGATAGGGTTAGACCTTACTTTTATGAAGCGCCTTGTGGCAACTTTGTTGTGATTTGGTGCTATATAAATGAAATAAATTAAACTGAATTGAATTGAAATGAGCTGGGGAGAGCTGACATTTGCCGTTTGGTATGCTTATATATTTTGGGTCAAGGATGATCGCAGTGAAAATGGAATGTTGATAGGACTAATATTTTTGGAGAAACTATGGATATTAGTTCACAACAGTGAACAATGGACATTGATAATTACATTCTGGACTCACACGCCATTCCAAATCATTATAGAAACTTTGAATAATTCATTACCACCCTTGAAAAATGTCAGCTACCTATTTTATAAACACTACCCATTCTAGAGCCTGTGGATGCCCACAGGCAACACAGTAGTTATTTATTTATTTTGTGATAGTCATTATGTAAAAATGCTTCATGATACATTCCTAATGTGTGTCTTCTGTAAAAATTAAAATGCTAATTGCTGATGGGCAGATTGAACAAATGTCTGTGTAAACTATGCAGTGTTCTTTGCTCCAACAAATTGTTTTGAGAGACAGGTGCAACGTGACTGTGGGTAAGATGAATTTTTCAGTTAGACCCAATGTGGGCAGTGGTCAACTACATTTCACTTGTCCATTTTGAGTTTCATGCACCGGTTTGGTTTTCCCACACATTGCGGTCACCCTAGTGTAGTTTTGGAATGTTTTGGCCTCAGCCTCATAAAACGTCTAGTTTACTGTTCTGAAGCTGGACTCCCATTGCAGATTTTTTGCCCCAATTTTGCGTTCTGTTTCCAAAAGTGAAGTAATTGGGCGCAATTTATTAAAATGGGCAAAATTCATGTTTCCTGTTGCCAACTACACTTGAAGATTGGTACAAATGGTCGTGGACATGGGGCTCACAATGCTGCTCCATGCAGTCTATACGGTACCCCCACGGTTGTTCTTACCACGCTTTTTAACAAAGGTAAAATGTATCTGTTAACATGTCAAATCTGTCTTCTGTTGAAGAGAATTTAAAAAGTAAGTTATCTGAATAGAAAGTATTATTGGGAAAGCTGTCCTAAACTAAAGTGGCTCAAAACTCAAACATTGATTGAAGTATATTGCCTTGAATAAATAGAGTTTTTGCAGTTTTATTTATTTTTTTTTACATGGTATGGTGGCACATATTCAGCAACCTAACTGGGCTGCTATTTCATACACACACACACACACACACACACACACACACACACACACACACACACACACACACACATATATATATATATATATATATATATATATATATGAGGTCTGTCAATAAAGTATAGGTCCTTTTTATTTTTTCAAAAACTATATGGATTTCATTCATATGTTTTTACGTCAGACATGCTTGAACCCTCGTGTGCATGCGTGAGTTTTTCCACGCCTGTCGGTGACGTCATTCGCCTGTGAGCACTCCTTGTGGGAGGAGTCGTCCAGCCCCTCGTCGGAATTCCTTTGTCTGAGAAGTTGCTGAGAGACTGGCGCTTTGTTTGATCAAAATTTTTTCTAAACCTGTGAGACACATCGAAGTGGACACGGTTCGAAAAATTAAGCTGGTTTTCGGTGAAAATTTTAACGGCTGATGAGAGATTTTGAGGTGATACTGTCGCTTTAAGGTCTTCCCACGGAGCGAGACGTCGTGCAGCACTCCCAGGCGCCGTCGTCAGCCTGTTTTCAAGCTGAAAACCTCCACATTTCAGGCTCTATTGATCCAGGACGTCGTTAGAGAACAGAGAAGTTTCAGAAGAAGTCGGTTTCAGCATTTTATCCGGATATTCCACTGTTAAAGGAGATTTTTTTTAATGAAAGACGTGCGGGCAGATTGCAGCGTCGGCTCGCAGCCGCCGTGACGCTCCGCCACAGGAAAAACACCTTCGTTGGAAGCCTTAAGGACAAGTTGGAACTTGTCCAGCTGTTAAACAATTTCTCATATACTCACTCCACTGAAAGCCATCAAAAGCCGCCTGGATTTTACAAATGGTTATCAACATGGAGGTGTTTTTCCTGTGCCGCCGCACCGCGCCGGCTGCGTCCCGACGCGCGGACCCGTCCGCACGTCTTTCATTAAAAAAATCTCCTTTAACAGTGGAATATCCGGATAAAATGCTGAAACCGACTTCTTCTGAAACTTCTCTGTTCTCTCACAACGTCCTGGATCAATAGAGCCTGAAACGTGGAGGTTTTCAGCTTGAAACAGGCTGACGACGGCTCCTGGGAGTGCTGCATGACGTCTCACTCCGTGGGAAGTCCTTAAAGTGACAGTATCACCTCAAAATCTCTCATCAGCCATTAAAATTTTCACCGAAAACCAGCTTAATTTTTCGAACCGTGTCCACTTCGATGTGTCTCACAGGTTTAGAAAAAATTGTGATCAAACAAAGCGCCAGTCTCTCAGCAACTTCTCAGACAAAGGAATTCCGACGAGAGGCTGGACGACTCCTCCCACAAGGAGTGTTCACAGGCGAATGACGTCACCGACAGGCGTGGAAAAACTCACGCATGCGCACGAGGGTTCAAGCATGTCTGACGTAAAAACATATGAATGAAATCCATATAGTTTTTGAAAAAATAAAAAGGACCTATACTTTATTGACAGCCCTCGTATATGTGTATATGTATGTATATGTATGTATACAACCCCTGGCAATAATTATGGAATCACTGGCCTCAGAGGATGTTCATTCAGTTGTTTAATTTTGTAGAAAAAAAGCAGATCACAGACATGACGCAAAACTAAAGTCATTTCAAATGGCAACTTTCTGGCTTTAAGAAACACTATAAGAAATCAAGAAAAAAAGATTGTGGCAGTCAGTAACGGTTACTTTTTTAGACCAAGCAGAGGAAAAAAATATGGACTCACTCAATTCTGAGGAATAAATTATGGAATCACCCTGTAAATTTTCATCCCAAAAACACCTAACATCTGCATCAAATCAGATCTGCTCGTTAGTCTGCATCTAAAAAGGAGTGATCACACCTTGGAGAGCTGTTGCACCAAGTGGACTGACATGAATCATGGCTCCAACACGAGAGATGTCAACTGAAACAAAGGAGAGGATTATCAAACTCTTAAAAGAGGGTAAATCATCACGCAATGTTGCAAAAGATGTTGGTTGTTCACAGTCAGCTGTGTCTAAACTCTGGACCAAATACAAACAACATGGGAAGGTTGTTAAAGGCAAACATACTGGTAGACCAAGGAAGACATCAAAGCATCAAGACAGAAAACTTAAAGCAATATGTCTCATAAATCGAAAAATGCACAACAAAACAAATGAGGAATGAATGGGAGTAAACTGGAGTCAATGTCTGTGACCGAACTGTAAGAAACCGCCTAAAGGAAATAGGATTTACATACAGAAAAGCTAAACGAAAGCCATCATTAACACCTAAACAGAAAAAAACAAGGTTACAATGGACTAAGGAAAAGCAATCGTGGACTGTGGATGACTGGATGAAAGTCATATTCAGTGATGAATCTCGAATCTGCATTGGGCAAGGTGATGATGCTGGAACTTTTGTTTGGTGCCGTTCCAATGGGATTTATAAAGATGACTGCCTGAAGAGAACATGTAAATCATATCATTGATGATATGGGGCTGCATGTCAGGTAAAGGCACTGGGGAGATGGCTGTCATCACATCATCAATAAATGCACAAGTTTACGTTGATATTTTGGACAAGTGAAAGGATGTTTGGGGATGATGAAATCATTTTTCAAGATGATAATGCATCTTGCCATAGAGCAAAAACTGTGAAAACATTCCTTGCAAAAAGACACATAGGGTCAATGTCATGACATAGGATGAATGTCAACGAGCAGATCTGATTTGATGTAGGTGTTAGTTTTGGGGATGAAAATTTACAGGGTGATTCCATAATTTATTCCTCAGAATTGAGTGATTCCATATTGTTTTCCTCTGCTTGGTCTAAAAAAAGTAACCGTTACTGACTGCCACAATCTTTTTTTCTTGATTTCTTATAGTGTTTCTTAAAGCCAGAAAGTTGCCATTTGAAATGACTGTAGTTTTGTGTCATGTCTTTGATCTGCTTTTTTTTTCTACAAAATTAAACAACTGAATGAACATCCTCCGAGGCCGGTGATTCCATAATTATTGCCAGGGGATGTATATGTGTGTGTGTGTGTGTGTGTCACAACAGAGTTGCCTCTAGGCATTTCACACATGTAAGGTCTAACCTTACTAAACCCCAGAGCAACAGTTGTAAGGAAAAACTCCCTCTGAGGAAGAAAGCCCAAGCAGACCAGACTCAAAGGGGCGACCCTCTGCTTGGGCCATGCTACGGACATAAATTACAGAACAATTCACAAAACGAATATACAGAAAATGCTGTTGTTGCACAGGGCAGGAGGGTCACCAGCACAAATACAACTCTCATCTCTGGATGGAGCTGCACCTTAAAACAGAGAGGAAAAAAACAGAATCAGGCATCAGAAAGACAAGAAATGCAGTATAATTTGCCAGCATTAATCAACAATAAAAACAGAAGAAATACTAAGGTGATTGCCGGCCACTAGCCCTAAGCTTCGCTAAAAGACTCAGAATGTAGGTAGTTGAGGCAACGTCCGTTTCCTAATCAAATAAATTAAAAGAGTAAAAAGCGTAAAATGAAACTATACCAGTATTCTGGCCATACGAAAGGGAAAATAAGTGCGTCTTAAGTCTGGACTTGAAAGTCTCTACAGAATCTGACTGTTTTATTGATGCAGGGAGATCATTCCACAGAACAGGGGCACGATAAGAGAAAGCTCTATGACCCGCAGACTTCTTATTCAGCTTAGGGACACAAAGTAGTCCTGCACCCTGAGAACGCAAAGCTCGGGCCAATACGTAGGGTTTAATTAGGTCAGCTAGGTAGGGAGGTGCCAGTCCGTGAACAATTTTATAGACTAGTAGTAGAACCTTAAAATCTGATCTCACTGGGACAGGAAGCTAGTGAAGGGTGCCAAAATGGGTGTAATAATGCCTGATTTGACGAAGCCAA
Source organism: Thalassophryne amazonica (assembly GCF_902500255.1). Lineage (NCBI taxonomy): Eukaryota > Metazoa > Chordata > Actinopteri > Batrachoidiformes > Batrachoididae > Thalassophryne > Thalassophryne amazonica. The sequence goes on from NC_047121.1 coordinate 30,725,523, forward strand.
CAGAACCACATCGTCCGCAAACAGCAGAGACAAGATTCTGTGGTTCCCAAACCAGACCCCCTCTACACCCTGGCTGTGCCTAGAAATTCTGTCCATAAAATAATGAACAGACCCGGTGACAAAGGGCAGCCCTGGCGGAGGCCAACGTGCACTGGAAACAGGTTTGACTTACTACCGGCAATGCGAACCAAGCTCCTGCTGCGGTCGTACAGGGACCGGATAGCCCTTAGCAAAGGACCCCAGACCCCGTACTCCCGGAGCACTCCCCACAGGGTGCCCAGAGGGACACGGTCGAACGCCTTCTCCAGATCCATAAAACACGTGGACTGGTTGGGCGAACTCCCATGAACCCTCGAGCACCCGATGGAGCGTGTAGAGCTGGTCCAGTGTGCCGCGACCAGGACGAAAACCACACTGCTCCTCCTGAATCCGAGGTTCGACCATCGGTCGAATTCTCCTCTCCAGTACTCTGGAATAGACCTTACCGGGGAGGCTGAGGAGTGTGATCCCCCTATAGTTGGAACACACCCTCCGGTCCCCCTTCTTAAACAGAGGGACCAACACCCCGGTCTGCCAATCCAGAGGCACTGTCCCCGATCGCCCCGCGATGTTGCAGAGGCGTGTCAGCCAAGACAGCCCCACAACATCCAGAGACGTAAGGTACTCAGGACGGATTTCATCCACCCCAGGAGCCTTGCCACCGAGGAGCTTTCTAACCACCTCGGTGACTTCGGCCTGGGTAATGGATGAGTCCGCCTCTGAGTCCCCAGTCTCTGCTTCCTCTTCGGAAGACGTGACGACGGGATTGAGGAGATCCTCGAAGTACTCCTTCCACCGCCCGACAACATCCCCAGTCAGGGTCAACAGCTTCCCACCCGCACTGTAAACAGTGCTGGTGGAGAGCTGCTTCCGCCTCCTGAGGCGTCGGACGGTTTGCCAGAATCTCTTCGAGGCTGACCATTGGTTCTCCTCCATAGCCTCCCTGAACTCCTCCCAGACCCGAATTTTTGCCTCTGCGACCGCACGGGCTGCGGCACGCTTGGCCTGCCGGTACCTGTCAGCTGCCTCTGGGGTCCCACCTACCAACAAAGATAAGTAGGACTCCTTCTTCAGCTTGACGGCATCACTTACTTCCGGTGTCCACCACCGGGTTCGGGGATTGCCACCACAACAGGCACCAGAGACCTTGCGAGCACAGCTACGAGCAGCCGCATCGACAATGGAGGTGGAGAACATGGTCCACTCGGACTCCATGTCTCCAACCTCCCCCGGGATCTGGGAGAAGCTCTCCCGGAGGTGGGAGTTGAAGACCTTGCTGACAGAGGGTTCCGCCAGTCGTTCCCAGCAGACCCTCACAATATGTTTGGGCCTGCCAGGTCTGACCGGCTTCCTACCCTCCCAGCAGATCCAACTCACCACCAGGTGGTGATCAGTCGACAGCTCTGCCCCTCTCTTCACTCGAGTGTCCGAGACACGTGGCCAAAGGTCAGATGATACGACTACAAAGTCGACCATCGACCTCCGGCTCAGGGTGTCCTGGTGCCACGTGCACTTATGGACACCCTTGTGCTCGAACATGGTGTTCGTGATGGACAAACTGTGACTAGCACAGAAGTCCAACAACTGAACACCACTCAAGTTCAGATCGGGGAGGCCGTGCTTCCCGACCACCCCCCTCCAGGTCTCACTGTTGCCGCCCACGTGGGCGTTGAAATCCCCCAGGAGAACAATGGAGTCCCCAGTCGGAGCGCTATCTAGTACCCCTCCCAGGGACTCCAGGAAGGTCGGGTACTCTGCACTGCTGCTCGGCCTGTAGGCCGAGACAACGGTGAGAGACCTGTCCCCGACCTGAAGGCGTAGGGACGCGACCCTCTCGTTCACCGGAGTGAACTCCAACACTTGGCGACTGAGCTGGGGAGCAATAAGCAATGCGACCCCAGCTCTCCGCCTCTCCCAATGGGCGACGCCAGAAAAATGAAGCGTCCAGCCCCTCTCCAGGAGTTGGGTACCAGAGCCCAAGCTGTGCGTGGAGGTGAGCCCTCGACCGCCACCCAATCCTCTCTGCACCCGACCCCCATGGCCCCCTCTGCAGGTGGTGAACCCACAGGAGGGCGGGCCCACGTCACTCTTTCGGGCTGAGCCTGGCCGGGCCCCATGGGCTAAGGCCCAACCACCAGGCGCTCGCGCGCGAGCCCCAACCCCAGGCCTGGCTCCAGGGTGGGACCCTGGCTCCGCCATACCGGGCGACGTCTCGATCCTTGATCTTTTACTGGTCATGGAGGTTCTGAACTGCCCTTAGTCTGACCCGTCACCTAGGACCTGTGTGCCTTGGGAGACCCTACAGGGAGCACAAAGCCCCCGACAACATAGCTCCTAGGTTTATCCGGGTACGCAAACTCCCCCACCACGATAAGGTGGCAGCTAGAGGGGGAGTATATATATATATATATATATATATATATATATATATATATATATATATATATATATTATTTATTTTTTTTTTTTCTTCTTCCAAGGCTTCTGTTTTTTTATATTGATATTGGTTCCATTCTACTTGATAAGTCCTTGGTATTGTTTTCTCAATCATACATCTGAAAGCCAGATATCTTACTCGACAATTTTAGAAATTGATAAGCTGAATTTAAAAAAAAAATCATACCAAATAGATTATCTTTTGTCGTTAACAAATTACCAGTAAATGATTATTTTAGAATTCATTTTGCATTGTGTGTTTTCTTCAAAACTGTTGTTTGTTTGTGTATTTGGTTTAGAGTGACTCATCGAATGTGAGCCTTTTTTGGCTGGATAAACCGGTAAGATGAGTTACTGCTTTTATCTTCACATTTTTTTTGTTTTCCCCTTTGTAATCCTGACGCATCATTTCCCAGGAATAATTCAGATAGATCTCATGTATTTCAAACAATGAGATACTTTCAGCCTTTTCTTTAAGTTGTTTTTGAAAATAACATTATAGTTTAAACCCACAAATGAATTATTCAGTACGTTAAGAGAGTAAAACATTTCTCATCCTTAGTTCACAAAAGTGTTGTTGCAGGGCATCGGTGCAGTGGCCAAAGCCTGGGAGGACAGCCCGTATCTGTTCATCGTGAAGGTGCAGCCGAAGAGCCACAGACTAGATGATGAAGGTGTAGCAGGGTCCAACTTTGCTTTCACAAGTGAGACACCAGACAGTTTCACTGGGAGTATTACACTATTTTTTTTATTTAAACCTGGTAAAGAAACTTAAAACCCCATTTTGCCCTTTTGTGACTTTTGTATCTGTACTTTTTTAATGTAGTGAATGTGGAGATGAAGGGACCACATGACTATTCCTCTCCAGCAGACTGGCCTTTGATGATGGTAGGTGTCAGTGTTGTTAATAAAAAAACAAAACAAAATGAAACCTTACGGAGGAATTGTACTGATATAACCAAATATAAGAAGTAGACCATAAATCCACAGTTACATACCGATGTCTTCCATTTTATTCTCTGATGGAATAAATAGTCTAAATGTTTTTTGTTCATGAGGAAAAAAAGTACTTTTATGCTGCATTTGTTGTTATGAAACATAAATAATGTAAATTTGACAGCTCCAACATAAAACTATTTGTACTTCAGTCAAATCTGACCCGATATTTATGATATTTGTTCTCTCCTGTTCATCACAGTTCTTCATGGTCATGTGCATTGTGTATGTGCTGTTTGGTGTTCTCTGGCTCTTCTGGTGTGCCTGTTATTGGAGGGGATTTACTTCGAACCCAGTTCTGGATCGGCGCTGTTATCATCCTTGGGATGTTGGAGAAAGCTGTATTTTACTCTGAGTATCAGAGTATCCGTTACAAAGGAGACTATGGTTGGTTCATTTTATATGATCCCTGGGTTATGGTATGACACGTGTTGTTGTTTTTTTATTACCGGTAATAATTTTAGTGTGTGCTTGTTGTTTTCTGTAGTTCAAGGTGCTGTGATTTTTGCGGAGCTTCTTTCTGCACTCAAGAGGTCTCTAGCTCGAATCCTGGTCCTCATTGTCAGTCTTGGCTACGGAATAGTCAAGTGAGTTCACTTTGGAAAAATGACCTTTGATGTGGATGTTTTTTAAATCTGCATGACTTTGGTGTAGTGCTGTCGTGATTAGCTAATTGACTAAAATAATAATCACCTATACTGATAAAGAACTAAGCCAAATTGACTTGGATTAACTTTTCATATCTTAGAATCTAAATCAGTGGGAAACTCTTTACATCTGGATTTCAAGTGGCATAATTTGAGAAACTAATTGTGTATTTTATAACAAAAAAGGGATCTCTTTACTTCAGGCAAGAAATATGAAGCAGTGTGACTATCGTTTCTGTGAATCAAAAAAATACATATATCTTGGGGAAATTACCTGTGTTTTTCAGTCTGTAGAAAAAAAAAATCAAGAAAAATGATCAATACATATATGATCAGGATGTGTCCAACTAACAATTTTCTTATGTTTTTGAAGACAAAACGTAAGAAAATGATGGTATTTTGAACACATTCTGATCATGTTCAACCGATGTACATATTTATTTATGTGCAGTAAATCCAACAGACCTTTTTTCCAGTGTTGCTGTTGATATTTTAAATATTTATAGCAATATCACTTGTAATAAGTTGCTAGTACTTTGCAGTAGCTATTCAGCTGGTTTAGTAAGTTTTTCCGCCACTCGTTACTGTTATTGGTCCATATAAGCCACGCCTATATTTCACAATATAGTTGTTTGAACAGGGTTACTGTGAATCCTTAAAGTTTTACAAAGCATTGTATTTGCCTTAAGGTTTAATTGGTAATAAAATGTCTTAAGTCAGTCTTTCAAAAGTTTTAACAATGCCAAGACACAGTACAAAGGATTGTATTCATTTTCTTAGTACATTGCAATTAACTCTACCAAAATAAATGGCAATATGTGTTTGGTTTTTAATTCACTGAAAGCAAGTAATATAGTGGAACCAAGAAATCTCTTGTTGTTGCTGGAATGTTCAGAGTAGAGACAATTTCAATCAGTTTGATGTAGTGCACGATTATTATAATGTTACTCTTAAATTTCATTCTGATAGGCATTAAAAAATTTGTACATCTATAAGTCATTAAGCTGTAGGAATCCTGTTGAAAGGGGAAAGTGCAACTGCCATTATGAAACTAAATTGGAAGCTGTATATGCTTTTATACCTCATTGTCCTTTAACCCTTTAAACAGCTGCACAATGTTGGTGAAACTTGTACTGCTAATTAAGAACCAGGTCAGGAACAAAACCTTACGCATGGTGTTCACATTCTAAATCAGAACTCTACCACTGTATCACTCTATTGTTCCTGTATTAATGGTAAATGTTCACCAGGTGGAGATATTGCTCCACTTCAAGAACCATGCGTATAGGCTGCTCTGGGACACGGCCAATGATGACCATCGTGTTGCTTATATTAGTAGATATGTGATAAGTCTTCGTTCTGTGGCATGTCCTCTATATTGTGTCATGAAACATCAAAGCCCCCGTCACACATAGCAAGAATGTGCAGAAACCATGCCTAACACAGCAAATATTGCCATAATCCAACGCAGTCGGGAGGAAAAGAGGGATGGTGAGCCATGTCAGAATGCATCCGGATCTCCTCGTCCACACCTGCACGATGGCATGTAAAGCGTATGTAGACAACAGGTAGATGACACAGACTGCTGTCAGACGGCCATAAAAGGTGCTGCAGACTGCCTGATGTCCAAACGTCTTAGTGCCACAGGACAGCTTCGTTGAAAGTTTGCTGGCAGTGTCGATGCTGTCCCCTGCGTCAGATGGCACCTTTCCAGGGAACTTTAATTTCTTTTTTTTTTTTTTCTTTTTTGCTCACTTAAGGATCACAACACAACTCTGGACACTGCAATGGTTGGATTATCACTTGGGATTCTTTTTTTTTTTATTTTGGGTGAGAGGATTTTAGCCACAGGCTGCGGTTTCGGCTTCACGTCCATGTCTGCACTGTGAAACATTTCTGGACCGCTGTTGGTGGTGAAATTCATGTTTATTAATGTTGTAATGACCTGGCACAACAGTTCCACGTCACATCTCCTACAGAGTTAGAAGGTGATCATTTCAGCTCTGAACCTGACGCCTGCAATGACGCGTTACTGCACACCACAGAAAGACACAGCTGCCTGTGTTATATACAGTTATGATGGAGACAGTATTCACATTATTTACGTTGCCCATGGGGAGGAATATTATCTGTACTGTAAGATCTATTATGGATACAACAGCCTGTCCAGATCTGCAGCACCGTGCGCTGTTCGACACATTGACCTGCAGTGGGCATGGTGCTTTTGGTTTGTTCGCGCTGTGCTCACATCCCCTGCACATGGATGGCTGTGTGCCACGTGCATATCAACGATCAACGGTTCCTTTGTGCTCTGGGGGGTGGGGGGACAGTGGAGGTGGACATTATAAGTGGCATGTGCAGGTCATGCCGGCAGGCTTTGCCTCGAGGTTCCCTCATACGCACTCAAATCCTTTCGGATCCTGTTTATGCTGCCTTCAGAATATGTAAATTGCGATCAGATGGCGCTCAGACTGCTGTCGGATAGGTGTCCCATCTCAACGGCGCCCGGAGAGTTTTGAAGATGTGCATCATACTTGGGGCTGCCGGCCGATTTTGACCAACTATGTGGACTCTCGCAGATGGCTGTCAGAACGTTTTGGAACTGAAACCTGACACTTTGCGGATATGTGCTGATCCGTCATTCTGACGCCATTCTGTGTGATTCTGGCTATGTGTGACAGGGGTATAAAGGTCATCGACCAATAAGAGCGTCTGGTAGCTTTATAATGTTTATTGAAGCAATGCTGTCTAGTGGCTGAATATCCACTGTCTTCATTTTCATTAATTTCACAGTGGACTATGTAATTAATTTAATGAGTTCATAGTAGAAAGCAGATCTGACAGCGAGCTTGCTGTTGACATGTTCAAAATAAAATTTTTGATGTTTTGTGTAGGCCCAGGTTGGGTACCACAGTACATCGGCTTGTAGCTGTTGGGCTCCTTTACCTGTTCTTCTCCTCTGTGGAAGGTGTGCTGAGAGTGACGGGTGTAAGTGCCAGTTAAACACCATCAACCTTGCATTTGTTTACCAAACGTGGGCTCTTCTTAAATTTTCATGGATTTTATTTTGTTTATTCTGAGTGACTGAGAGGCTGAGTTTGCTGTGAAGGGCAACACAGTGACAGAGTAGGAAGCACAAATCAGCACAGGACTTTTACTGCCCTGCAGTTATCTCACGTGTTCTAATTGGGGTTGGGAGAACAGCGTGCTGTGTGATTTCTGTCCTCACTGAAACAATCTCTGCAAGGATGCTCTGTTTTTGTAGCTCTGCAGATTAATCTGAATTACCCAACTACTGACTAGAAGAAAATTAGTCAACCACTTGGGTACAAGTGGTTGACTAATTTTAGTTGTAGTTGACTTTTACAACTAGTCGTTTCAGCAGTAGTTATAATTGATTGGTATGCTAAGCCAGTTTAAATACCATGGGGGCCTCTGTTCGAGCCAGTGTCGCAAACCAAACGGTCCCCCCTAAAAATCGGTCTGCCCTGCCTTCAATGTGCATGCATCATTAGCTGCGGTTCACGAATTATCACCTCGGTTTCTGCTTAAAACTGCACTCCAGTCATCATCTATCTCAGCAACAGATATCTGAAGCTTTTGTACAACAATCATTTCCATATAAATTCTGCGTTATTTCATCATAAAAGAGGATCAGAGCGCCGCGGCTACATGAGCTGCTAGCTGATGCCTTCACTCTGTCATTCAAAGCGTCACTGTGTGTCGCCTTGTTTCTGCTTAAAACTGACTTTAGAATGATTTAAGAGGGTTTCCCTTGTCAGCTGATGGTTAATAATCCCATGAAACCATTTGATCTTTTTGGTTGAAGAGTACAAAGTGATGCATGCGCAGTGAAGGCGGGCAGACCCATTCTTCGGGGGGCCATTTGGTCTGCGACACCGGTGTGCAACAGTGCATAGCACAAGTCTTATTGGTAGTTTTCAACCAATGCAGTTGTTGGTTGTACTTTGTGTAATAATGAGATGGTTAGGTGCAGTGCAGGTCAAATACTATCATGTAGAAGGAAGACATGGGGCTTTACACTGGTGTCCTATTCATCACCAGTATAATAGTTCACCATGATATTAATTCAATCAATCAATCAATTTTTTTATATAGCGCCAAATCACAACAAACAGTTGCCCCAAGGCACTTTATATTGTAAGGCAAGCCCATACAATAATTATGTAAAACCCCAATGGTCAAAACGACCCCCTGTGAGCAAGCACTTGGCTACAGTGGGAAGGAAAAACTCCCTTTTAACAGGAAGAAACCTCCAGCAGAACCAGGCTCAGGGAGGGGCAGTCTTCTGCTGGGACTGGTTGGGGCTGAGGGAGAGAACCAGGAAAAAGACATGCTGTGGAGGGGAGCAGAGATCGATCACTAATGATTAAATGCAGAGTGGTGCATACAGAGCAAAAAGAGAAAGAAACAGTGCATCATCATTAATTGCGCAGTACCGTTAACACTGTGAGGATACAGAACACACTGGACTTTTTTTTTTTTTTACATACTCCAAGGAAGGAAAAGATGACATAATTCCAAATATTCATACATTTTGAGATCAATAAACATTTTGGCCCAGGTCTGATAAGCACTGCAGAGCTGTTAGAGCTGTGATCAGAGCCTCAGACAGAGGTGGTGTGTTCAGCCAATCATGCTCCCCCCAATGATCTATTTTGTGCATGTAAATGCTGCACAGGTGCACATGTATGCTAAAAATAAATGCTATGTAGCAGTAAAGAATGTTTACCTCTGTGTTTTCTGCTGGGCAGCATTTAATTTTGTCACACACGGGTATCCACACTCTAGTTATGCACATGCTGGCATCATTCATTCCAAAGTAATGTTGACGATACCACATAGTACCACATAGACATTTGCATAGTCATGCAAATGAATAAACTGAATGAGCAGCCTGTTTGACCTACAGACTCTTTTAATTCTTAATAATTTAATTAACACAGCCACTGACCTTTTATACATATAACTGTAAAAATCTTTAATTTATTAGTTTTTTTTACCTAGATTTTATCTTTTGAAGGAGCAGATGTGCAAATGAAAGCAATCCAGGTTAAAGTGTTGCTTTTAAAAAAGGGTAACTATTAAAGGAGTCGTGTGCAAAACTAGTAATATACTGTAATCATAATATTAATTTGTGGTCATGTTGCTCATCCTGAGTGGAAGCAGAAGGTGATTGCACCATAAACAGGTCAAGAAAAAAATGGTCTGTAAACATCCTTTTTTGTATCTCTCAACAACCAAAAAGACTAGATGGATGATCTAAAGCAGGAGTGCACATAACTGGTGCTTGTGCGTGCTAAAAATTAAATGATGCACAGAAGGAAGCACTTTTCCTACAAGCAGTCATCATCGCTTTCCTCCTGAGAAGAAATTCCCTCCGTTTTCTGCTGTGCATCATTTGTTTTTAGCATAAACAAGCACCAGTTATGTGCACACCTGATCTAAAGCATATATTGATCACTAAAATATTTGTGATTGATTGCTATGAATGATTTCATAATGAAGCCACCCAGAAGTCATGATAAAGTCCGACACAGTCAAAAACACTGTTGCAGACAAATGTGTATTTACTTGTACATTTATGTTGCTGTGTGTAGTGTGCTGAATAAGCATCAGCCCTCTGATGCCTTTCATTCAGACCTAATTTATCACTTCCTGTGGACAGAGTGGAATTTCATATGAGCACAAATTTCTGCTGTAGATGAAGAATGTGTATCAGTTGCGCCTTCACACTGATTCAAGCTGACAAACTACTGCATTTTTACAAGATGATCTACCTAATGCAGCTTTAAAAACCTGTGTGAATAAATTCAGAGAGAGTGAGTCATGTAGGAACCAAAGTCTTAAAAATTCCAAGTTGCACAAATAAAGTTGTGAAATGAATAATTTATTACATAGTTTGAGCAGATGTGTTTTTAGGAGGTAATGCCAGAAACAGCAGACTTAAATCTTCTCCAGATCTTAACAGAATCTTTTTGAAAACACGTGTCATTAAGTAATTATTTTCTCCATTCTAATCAGTTCCACAGGCACTGTATCCTTGGTTACCCTTTAGATTCATGGAGTCTTTGTTTTGCTTCGTTTGGTCTCAGCCTCTTGTTTTTCTCCAGGGATTCTACGGGACGGTTGCCCTGGTGGCTAATCTCAGCCTCTCCCTTATTGACTCCATGTGTCATGTGGTGGATAATCCTTTACTCGGCCAAAATGGCTAGTCAGGATTTTTTTAGAAGCACCACAGTGTTTTTTGATGATCTTATTTAGTTTTTTTTCTCCTTAATGCGCTTTACATTTTCATCAGTTTTATCTCAAACCCACTCGTCTCCCTGAAGCTCCGCAGAAATATAGTGAAGCTCTCTTTGTACCAGCACTTTACCAACACACTCATCTTCTCTGTTGTTGTGAGTTGCATTGAATTTACAGAGAAAGAACAACTATAAGCACTAGTTTGCTTGTTTGAGCTTGTACTTTTGTTTTTGTGTTTTGTTTGTTTTTTTTGTTTGTTTATTTGTTGTTGTTGTTTTTTTGCATGCATTTCTTAAATGTATAAAGACACCAAAATGCTACCTGTTGTCTTTTTTTTCTCTTTCAATCACTCCCCTCAGCTTCCATTGTATTCATCATCTGGACCACCAAAGTCTTCAAGCTGGTGGACTGTCAGTCGGTTAGTTTATATTCTGTCAATGATTATTTAGATATTGTGCCTTGCGCTGTGCCTTCACAACACTTCGTTTTTGTAACAGGTGATTTAACTTTGTGTTTTATTTTTTTATTTTCCATAGGGTTGGAGGGATTTGTGGGTAGATGATGCCTTCTGGCGTCTCCTGTTCTCCACCATTCTGCTGGTTATCATGGTCCTGTTCCGGCCCTCTGCTAACAGCCAGAGGTTCAGTCAAGATCTCCCCAGTGCAACTGGATTTTGACCTGAAGCTAAAAGCAGAGGGGGATAGGAAATGGTTTAGACCTCAGTTTGATTCTCTGTTATGCCACCTATGTCCTTGGTCAAGGCACTTTTTTGTATTGTCTCAGTCTACCTATCTATAAATGGGTACTGGCCTTGGCTGGGGAAGTAACCTGCGATAGACTGGTGGTCCATCTAGGGGGAGTTGTTGACTCCAGTCTGTTTCATACTGTAGAATCTGGTGATAAGCACCAGCACCAATGGCAGGCAGGGCTAAAAGCACAAACATCTTTATGCCTGCTCAATGTATATATAAATTTGTTTAATAAATGCTCAATAGAGGCGTCTCACTGTCAATGTTTGTTCTCAGATTTTCCCATTCTCCCCTGATTGATGATGATGATGAAGACGATGAGGCCAAGGAGCCCATGCTGAATGACGCATTTGGTAAGACAGTCTTGCTTTTTCTGACAAATTATAGTATGTTTAGGTGCCCCTGTTCGGTCCTCGAGATCTACCTTCCTGACACTCGTAGTTGTCTCCCTGTATTGATTCTTCTACACATTCTAAAGGTCATATTTTGGATCTCATTTGCTGTACGGTATACTTCCTCTAAAGTAGACAATCTCTGACATTCCCATCTCGGACCATAAACGTGTTTCATTCAATATTAGTCTGCCATTCTCCAAACTAATGTGTCCCGCTCCATCACGTTCAGAAACATTAAAACCATTAAGCCATCTAGAGCATCTTTCAAGGAAAACTGGACTTACCATACATAAGGAGGACTACAAATGGAAAGTAGCTTTTAGCTAAATCTGACATATTTACACTAAGGAATGAAAATGTACAAAGTGTTCATTAATGTGCATTGTCCTCATCATATAAACAATAAATAAATAAATAAGGACATGTATTGTAATCCTGAAATAAGAAGGAACTATTCTCAATGCTAAAACTGCTTACTATACCACCCTCATCTAGAATGCTGAGGGAAATACACACACTTCTTTTTCCACATTGAATAATGTTTTACAGCCACCAGATACTTTTCCGTCTCACATGTACTCCACTAAACTGTGCAATAGACATATTTTTTTACCTTCAAAATTGAGAATATCCATCTGCAGTTGTCTCCTCCATGTAACACAGTTGACTGTAAATACTGCTCACTGCCTCTTTCACCTTTGACTTTTTCATTTTCTAACTTCAGTCTCCCTTCTATCAGTGAAGTGTCTGCCATCATCTGTAAATCAAAGTCCTCCACCTGTAAAGTTGATCCTCTGCCCACAAACCTGGTTAGACTCTGCCCCCCCCCCCCCCCCGACCCACCATCGTCGTCGACATAATACACTGTTCTCTTCTGTTCCATCATCCCTCAAAACTGCAATAATTTACACCATTACTTAAAAAACTGGCTCTGATCATAATGAGTTAAATAAATGACCAATATCAAACCTCCCATATCTGCCCAAAATTTTAGAAAAAATAGTTGCTTTACAGGTTGATAACTATCTCGCCAATACAATACTTTACGAACAGTTTCAGTCTGTTTTTTGTCCATTTCACAGTCTCAAACAGCCTTGGTAAAAATTACAAATGACCTGCTGATGGCAGTAGACTCTGGATTACCCACCATACTCATTCTCTTAGACCTAACTGCAGCCTTTCATACAGTCTCTCATTCTCCTTACCGATTAGCTTTTAAACAACATAGCTCTCTTTCTGTTTACCTCATATCTTTCTGATCGTACTCAGTCTGTGCGGTTAAAGAATTTCCAATCCCAGCAATCCAGTGTCAGTAGTGGTGTTCCCTAAGGCTGTGTTCTGGGGTCCCTGCTTTTTATTATTTACCTTCTCCTCCTTGCCAACATTTTCAGACAATTGGGGAATAACCCTGTTGTGTCTAATTGTGGACGTTCATGCTGGATTTTATGGTCGCAAATTGAGTTTTAAAAAGGTAAAATGGCTATTTGTGACCGTAATCCAGCATGAACGTCCGCAAATCATCAGACACAACAGGGTTATTCCCATTCTAATCCAATTCCATTGCTTGCACGGTTTAGTTTTCTGTAAGTAATTCGGTTGGCGAATCGTTGTGAATGGGTGTGGTCGCCTCATCAAAGCGTACCGTAGAAACAGCGTCTTCATGCCTAACTGGAAATTCTGTGAGCAGACCCACAGATTTCTCCATCTCGTCAGCTGCATTGAGATAAATCCATCAATCAATCCAGTTTAAATCCATTTAATCCATGCATTTTGGCATCGTCGTTGCTGCACTAGTTTCTGTCGCTCTCAGCTGACAGCGCCGTTAGTGACACCTACGCACATCAAATGTGAAACGGTCAAATATTTTTTCACCATCTACTCGATATTTTATTGTCTGAAATCACACATGATTAACCAATCAGATTTCTGGAACAAATGTAATTGGATTAGAATATGGGATTAGTTTCCACTACTATGCAGATGACACCCCGCTCTACTTCTCCTCTAAACCTACCATCACTGTTCCTACTTCCTCCCTTATCAGTTGTTTACAAGATATTAAAGCATGGTTCTTAATGGTTCTGGTAATAAAATTGAATTCCTTCTTGTTGGAAGTAAATCTTCTCTTTCCAAAGTTGATAGTGTTTCATTATCCATTGATAATTCCATTGGTTTTTTCCCTCCTCTCAGGTTAAGAGTCTGGGTGGCATCCTTGATAGCACTCTCTGTTTAACAGCTCACATAAACAGTATCACCCGATGTGCTTATTTTCACCCTGGTAATATTAATCACCTCCGCTCATCACTCTCCCTCACTAATACTGCCATATTGGTTAATGCTCTTGTTACATCCCGTCTTGATTACTGCAATGCAATGTTCTTTGGTCTACTGCACAAGTCCCTCCATAAACATCAGCTGGTTTAGCTGCTTACATCCATTTCCAGAACCCCATCCTTACAACACATCACCCCCATCCTCAAGCAACTTCACTGGCTGCTGGTTCATTTTCATATTAATGTCAAAATCTTGTTTCTAACATTCAAGCTCTCCATAACCTCACTCCCTCATACCTTACTAAGCTCCTTGAGATTTATACACCTTCTGGTTCACGTCGTTCTTCCTCAGCCCCGCTTCTCTTCATACTCTGCCCACCTGACTGCCGTGGGACTCATATCTTTTAGCTGTTCTGCTCCCCGGCTTTGCAATGCACTCCCACAAGGCCAGCGTACAATAACATCTTCGCCCACCTTCAAATCATGGGTCAAAACGTATTTCTTTAGATTAGCTTACCCCGTATGATCATTCCCCACTCACTACCATTTTATATTATATATGTTATGTATTTTAAACTCTGTTTTAGTCATTTGAATTGTGTCTGTCTGGATTGATTATCGTGGTCTTGTTTGTTCATTTTAATATGTTTGTGTGTATCTGATGTAAGGTGACCTTGAGAGATCTAAAAGGCGCTTATAAATAAAATGCATTATTATTATCATCATTATTGTCAGATGACAGGGCTGTTGTAATCACTTTGTCTGATATTTATGAGTATGTTCATTGTTTTGTCATTTATTATTAATGTTTGCAAATAAATATTAGTATCTACTCATTATCCAAGATCTTGCTATTGATAACTGTCAACACATAAAGGACAAATGTCACTGTGCCAGTGGATTTGTCCTGGGACAAAAAAGACCTCTAAAGCTTAGACTTTTTTTTGGGCTGTGTAACGGTCACACTCACTTTCAAAATCTTCAAAGTGACGTGTTTACAGCCACCATCAGTGTGTTGTTGGATGGGTTGTTGTCCAACTGGCTGCTGTTGGCGTTATCTAGTTGTGGTCATGGATGTGGAGAACAGATTTCCTGTTAAATTCACTTCTATAAATGGAACACTCCATCACCTTGTTCTCATGTTTGGATCCCCCCCCTGTTATTTATTAAAGAGGGAATGAAGATGAGAGGCTCAAAACCCGACACGAATGGCTCTCAGAAACTACTGAGTAAAGAGGTGGGTCTTCTGTTGTCGTCATCATTACCATTTATAGTGTTTATGGGTTTTTTGTTATGTGACACCCTCCCAACTCTGCTTTTGCCAGGATGAAGACTTAAAATGGGTCGAGGAGAACATCCCTACGACTGTTGCTGATGTGTAAGTAATGTTGTTTTTATTTTACATTTTTATTCTGAGAAACTCACATGGCAGTTACAGCTTCAGTATTTTGCCACAGACCATGTCAGACACCCTGTTTAGTGATTATTATATCATCTTACTAAAAGTCTTTAAGTTGTCATGTGACCTACAGTTATAGTATGAATGTGTAGTTTGCAGTCGTTCAGATCTGTATGATGCGCTGTAAATGCTGAATAACGGTCATTAGACACACTCCTTTAGCATGGAGATGATGTTAAAATGTTGTTTGACCTCGATATGACACTGCCATCATGTGATTGTGTGCCATTTGTAAAATCACTTGTGGTTTTCTTTTTTATGTCACCCACAGAGCACTCCCTGTAATGTTGGATGAAGAAGAGGTAAATTCCCCCTTTTCCCTCCATTTCAAAAGTTCCAAGTAGTACCTTTGTCATATCACCAACACATTACTGTGCATTCCTTCATCTGTCTTTACATTTTCCAGGAAATCCTGAAAACCAAGATGGAGAGATCTAAAATGGAATAGAATCATTAACAGAAAATGTGAGAGAGGAAGATGTGGAGGGGGAAAAAAATATTTTATCTGTGGCAGCAACAAATGCATTTATGTTAAATAACTTGATCATCAAATAACGTGGGCGATGCTCGCTGTTATAGCTGGATATTGTATTTAGTTTTGGGATTTGTATCACACACATTGTGTTGTAAGATGGTATTGTGCAGCCCTAAATCTGATGGGTTGAATGTTCATGTGCAGATCAGGGGTGAAATGAAAGCACTTTAACAAAACGTAAACGTATAAAGGTTAAGTGAAATTTTACAGTATAGGAGGGTTTTTTTTCATCTTAATTATTGAGGATAAGTAAGTCCTTTCAGTTTTGCACCTGTAGCTGGCCAAAAAAAAAAAAAAAAGTCAATCAAACCTGTAGAGATGGGAATCATCATTTTTCTCCTCAGTCTCCTGTTGCTTGGCAGCCACATTGGTTGAACAAAACATCAGTCATGAGATTAATTAAGGCAACTCTGCATGTAACACTACCCCTGGTTTCCTTCAGAGATGTTCTGTACCTTGAACTAAATGTCTAAATTAATTTTCAGTCTGATTTTTATTCTGTAATATATTTAGCCATTCATAAGATGATGAATATTTAATGTTTAAATGAAGAGGAAAACTGTAAGGAAAGGTTTAATATTTAGCCAGATACGTAATAATGATGTTCCTCTGCTTTTCTGTAATGTGTTTTCTTTTTCTTTTCTGACCTCATGTGTGTTTATTCCTATGGATGCCTTGTAGCTGCAACAACAAATGAAACACTGTCCTGCTGTCAACACATAA
Organism: Thalassophryne amazonica; assembly: GCF_902500255.1. Classification (NCBI taxonomy): domain Eukaryota; kingdom Metazoa; phylum Chordata; class Actinopteri; order Batrachoidiformes; family Batrachoididae; genus Thalassophryne; species Thalassophryne amazonica. The sequence continues at coordinate 30,742,042 of NC_047121.1, forward strand.
CCACCACTTTTCCTGTTTGAATGGAGAAATAAGTCAGCCTCAGGTGTTACTGTAAGCACACGCGGTTGCATCAGTGGGTTTTGACACTTTATAACCATCTGGCTGTTGTGTTGTCAGAGTAACACTGGTGCGAAAATCTGGTGCAAATTTTCATGCTCACTGATGGGACGGAAAACGTAACGTCCAGTTCAAAGGTGAAAAGTTATGATGTAGGTGGTTACATCCATGAACCTCAAATCAGATCATTTTTATAAATGAGAGCTTTCATCTATATCTCTCAGATGTCAACTTTAAAACATATATCAGGTAAAACTGTCACTTCAGCATTGGTCAAATTTAAACATTTACTGACAGACGTAAGACGTTTTGACCATTGTTGAGCTGGGGAAATGTTAACTTTGGACCTAAAAATACTTCCCATAGTACTTTTCACGAGTCATCAATCTGTGGTTGCTTGAAGGGGATTTTACTTTTATAGTGGGAATCCACTGATAACTGTGTTTTTGGTCTGAGTTTGAAAATAATCCATGTCGTTTATTCATGTTCACTCCATTTTCAGTGACACTGCCAAATTAGGTTTTGTCGTCGGTTAAATTAACCCACAAATAGTTATCCAGTAAGGCATAAGACCAGATTATTTCAGTCTTTTCCAATCTAATTGTAAAATTAATAATTTGTCCTTTTGTGGTGCAATCGAACTCCCATGATTTTACATTTTAACACACTGTCTGGGTAGCCTAAATGTTTACACAGTGAGGCAAATAGGTATTTGATCCACTGTCGACTTTGCAAGTTTTCCCACCTACAAAGAAATAGAGAGGTCTGTAATTTTTATTGTAGGTACACGTCGACTGTGAGCGACAGAATCCCAAAAAAAAAAAAAAAATCAGAAAATCACATTGTATGAATTTTAAATGATTTGCATTTTATTGCATGAAATAAGTATTTGATACAATAGAAAAACAGACCTTAATATTTGGTACAGAAACCATTGTTGGCAATTAGAGGTCAGATGTTTCCTGTAGTTCTTGACCAACTTTGCACACTGCAGCAGGGATTTTGGTCCACTCCTCCATACAGATAGTCTCAAGATCTTTCAGGTTTTGAGTTTCAGCTCCCTCCAAAGGTTTTCTACTGAGTTCAGGTCTGGAGACTGGCCAGGCCACTCCAGGACCTTGAAATGCTTCTTAAGGAGCCACTCCATAGTTGCCCTGGCTGTGTGTTTTGGGTCATTGTCATGCTGGAAGACCCAGCCACGACCCATCTTCAATGTTCTTACTGAAAGAAGGAGGTTGTTTGCCAAAATTTCATGATACATGACCCCACCCATCCTCCCTTCAATACGGTGAAGTCGTCCTGTCCCATTTTCAGAAAAGCACCCCCAAAAATGATGTTTCCACCCCCACGCTTCACGGTTGGGACAGTGTTCTTGGGGTTGTTCTCATCCTTCAAACACAGCGAGTGGAGTTTATACAATAAAGCTCTGTTTTGGTCTCATCTGACCACATGACCTCCCATGCTGCTTCTAGATCATCCAGATAATCACTGGTGAACTTCAAACGGGCCTGGACATGTGTTGGCGTGAGCAGGGGGACCTTGCTGCCTACAGGATTATAAACCCATGATGGAGTAGTGTGTTACTAATGTAATCTTTGCAACTGTGGTCCCAGCTCTCTTCAGGTCATTGACTAGGTCATCCCATGTAGTTCTGGGCTTTCTCAGAATCATCCTTACTCCACGAGGTGAGATCTTGCATGGAGGTCCAGACGAGGAAGATTGACAGTCATGTTGTGTTTCTTCCATCTTCTAATAATTACGCCAACAGTTGTCTTCTCACCAAGCTGCTCGCCTGTTGTCCTGTAGTCCATCCCAGCCTTGTGCAGCTCTACAGTTTTGTCCTTGATGTCCTTAGACAGCTATTTGGTCTTGGCCATGGTGGACAGGTTGGAGTGTGATTGATTGAGTTTGTGAACAGGTGTCTTTTATACAGGTAAGGAATTCAAACAGGTACAATTAATACAGGTAAAGAGTGCAGAATAAGAGGGCTTCTTAAAGAAAAATTAACAGGTCTGTGAGAGCCAGAATTCTTGCTGGTTGGTAGGTGATCAAATACTTATTTCATGCAATAAAATGCAAATTAATTCTTTAAAAATCATACAATGTGATTTTCTGATATTTTTATTTTTTTAGATTTCTGTCTCTCACAGCTGAAGTGTGCCTGTGATAAAAATTGCAGACCTTTCCGTTCTTTGTTGGTAGGAAAACTTGCAAAATTGACAGTGGATCAAATACTTATTTGCCTCACTGTATGTACATAAATTGTCCAAGACACATTTTATTTCAAAAACATTGTGCCCATTTTTTAGATGTGTCTGCATTTCCATGTATAGCTGAGGATAATGTATGGCTTTTGCATTTGTCCTGCAATAAAATTTATATTTAAAGAGTTAAATGTAAGTTTTTATATGTGATTGTTCAAGGTGTAATTTGCACTAAGACCAGGTTTTTCATGAAAATAGTACTAAATTATTCTTCCATATATTTTTGAAAAGCTTATTCCATCTAATTTTATTAAAATGATAGCAATGCTAAATATACAGCTTTACGGTGATAAATGAAAGTGGATGGAAGAATGTATAGAAGAATTGAAAAGTTTAGGAGGGATGGCAGTTGAGTTTTTGACCAGATTGTTTTAATCCTTTTTTTTTAATAGGAAAAAGTTTGAATCATCTAAAACAATTTCCAGTTACTAACCCAATCAATCAAACAATTTATATTATTTAAAAAAAACACACGAGTCACCGTATCTGGTAAATTTTCATAACCAGCTCATTTTATTCTTAGTTTTGTATCTTACTTTTAAAAGACTTCAATACTTGACGTTAAATAACCAGGAAATATATCAGTGATTTCTAAATCAATTTTCTGACACTTAATGCAGATGGAATCATTGAAAACAGTCATTGAAAACATGGACTTTATTCCTGCTGGTTAATAATGTACTTACACTGGAGACCTAATTTATGTTGTTTGTTACATGTTCATATGGTCAAGGGTTATTTTAGCATTGCATTTTATTTTAATTTAAAAGCTGGAAATCATTCATTTTACATGTAACAGCATTGGAAATTTTTTAATTTAAAAGCTGCAGATCTTCTAATTTGTATGTAATAGCATTGGTCAATTTTTAATTTAAAAGCAGGAAATCTGTTTTTAAAGCATCGTCGGCTGTTTTGGATCTTGCAACAGACACCCTCATACAGGCAACCTGACCGAGGCTGATCAGACCTTAGCCTGTGTCCAAGTGGTGACTACTAACCCCACTGCTCCCCCCTCCTTAGTCATATCCATCTGCTTTCTCTGCCTCCTCTACATTGTTACTTATAGCTCTTCTTCTGCTGAAGCCAGTTATGCCCAGGGTTCTCTAGACCTTGTTCAGGGATTTGCCAGTGAATCCCCGACTGCCCACCTCCACTGACATACACCTCATCTTCCACCCGTTCCTCTGACAACTCTCCACCAGCTCTTGATGTTTCTCCATCTTCCTTTCTTGAGCTTCCTCTATCCTCTTTTCCCAAGGCACCGTTAGCTCCAACAGGATCAGCTGAAATTGTAGCCCCTGAGGCTAGAATGATGCCAGGTCTCAGTGTGGTTTGGATGATCTGTGGCGGTATCCTTAACTGCCTCTCCAAGTCTACAGTCGTCACCTAGTCTTGGGCTGTGGAGAGCAAACCAGGGAGAGCAGCCTTTTGCTGTTTTGTTTGGTGTCTGTCCCTCCTTGACAAATTGCATGGTTTTGTCTGTAGCACGGATGTGTTTGCTATCTTTGATCCCCTTACTGATTACCTTGATGGACTTGAGGACCTGGTCGTGTCCCCAGTGATATCAGCCATCAGCCACTGCCTTGAGAGCAGCTGTTCAGGATGTGTTCCAGTGGACCCACAGAACACAGGGGGCATGCTGGTGGTTCCAATTTTCCCCATATGAACAGGTTCGATGAGCTTGGAAGAACATCGTAGACCTCCTGTATCAAAAACTTGATCCTCCAGGCCAGAAGTCTTCAACTCATTCTGAAAAGGGCCAAGAAGGTGCAGGTTTTCTTTGCAACCACCCACTCCACCAGGTGATTTCACTGATTAACTGATTCCATCTGCTCAAAGTGATGTTAATTAGAATCTATTAAGTCCCCATGACTGTTGTGGAGTCATGGGGACTTAATAGATTCTAATTTTGCCTACAACAGCATTGGTCAATTTCTAATTTAAAAACTGGAAATCATCTCAATTTGCATGCAAGAAGAATAAGAAAGAACAATAAGAAAGAACTTTATTAATACCAAAGGAAATTATTTTGTCAGTGTTTAAACAGTAAACATTGCTGCTTTTTTAAACAATGAGAACAATGAGTACATGATTATGCAAAATGAAAGACTAGGGTGGTCCATAAAAATGGTCAAAAAATTTTTTTTCAAAAAACTTCAAGTCTCACCCTCTAAATTTGTTGTACCTAACCTAACATAAAAACACATCATGTACAATTTCATAAAACTCTAATAATTTTTACTGGTAGCACACAGCCCTTAAAGATTTTGCTGGCAATAACTTTGTCATATAGTATGGTAATTTCCGGATATTTCCAAATTATTTCTGTCAGTTTAATATTGATATGTCAGGACAGAAATTATGGCAATACATTGGAAAATCAAATCTTTTCATATCCCATAAAATAGTTAACACTAAAACATGAATTGTGAGATGCAGTTCTTCTCGTACATGTATCATGCTCCTACAATACCTACATACTGGGGTAGCGAAGATTTTGTAACAAACATTGCATTTTCATTTTACTGATGAAATACTGTTTCATTATTGATCAATTTAAATAAGTCTATGCTTTATATATTCCACATATGGTTCTGATACATCCTTTACATGAGATATGATATTAAGTTGCTTGCATCATGACCAAGACTTGCTGCCGTTTCAGTCAGAATATAGGTGGCACTTCTCTGTTGTTTTGGTCCTATCCAATGCTGCTGCAAGTCCTGGTGTTACAACAGCTTTAATTTTACTGGCTTTTTGTGGCCCTGGCATAACAAATTCTTCATGGGACTTTCTGTGTTCTCTTCACTCTGGCTGGAGACAGTGTCATGGTAGTGAGACATTAGATGTCCAGGCTCCTCCAGTTCTCTTTGTATTTTGCTTCTGCAGCTTTCCTTTTTTCTGCTCTTTGTTCTTTGACAGATTGTATTTTATCTATGCCTGCCATGCATCCCCTTCTACCTTTCTCTCGCTGAGCAAGTAGGAACTGTGTGTCATCTTCAAACTTTATCATTGTTAGGACATCCTGATATGCCATGTCAAACAAGTCCTCCAAAGATTCACAAAACACTTTCATCTTTCCTTCTGCTTGTCTGTATTGCGATTCTTGGTCTTTTCAATGTTTCCATTTTCCGAACACTTTTCTAACTTTGTGATCAGATGCTGCTTTGCCCTCAGTGGGATTCTAGCTCTCTCCCCAAAAAGGAATTGCCATGTCTATAGAGGTCACAGCAGCATCATGGACAGTTTTCTTCAAATTAGTGTGTTTGAAGAAAAATACCTTGAGTATTTTCCCATTTGAGGGCAATTTGTTTCCCTTTATTTCAGTCGGTGGAACCAATAAGGTATACAAATGTTCTACTTCTAGTAGCTGACATGTTTTACTGAAGTTTCCAGTTAATGGTTAGCATGTTAGTCAGCAAGTGTCTCTTTTTACATTTATCTCATGTTAGATTCACCATCACCAAAGATCTGAAAGAAAAGAAGCTGTGAATTGAAGCAAAATTTTCAGCTTGTAGCCTAAAATAACATTTTTGGAAGTATGTTGTTTGTGAGAAATATTTAAACCCAGGTATAGTTTTAAATTGAATATAAAATTATACTTTAGTTACACTCAGGTGGTTAACACTCTATCCCTTTATAAGTGATGTGATTAGATACTGGATAATGGATAACCTATTGCACGGGCACTCGGGCAGCGATAACTGATATATTTACAACCTTCAGCTATGATGTGCTACCTCTAAATATTAATGTATGACAAAAATATTTGGCAGGCTTTCTTTTTTCCCCAAAGCATCATAAAATGAAGGGGTGAGAGTAATGAATTTCCAACTTTTATTTTTTTGAACCACCCTACTGAAAGACACTTGCACAAGATGTTGACTATTGGACATAGCTCTGAGTAACTGATTGTTATGTATTCATCCTGCAGAAGGGGGAGGAATTATACAGTCTGCCACAGGTAGGAAAGACCTCCTGTGGCGTTCTGTGGTGCACCTCAGTGGCTGAAGGTGTCTGACAGGATGTCAGTGTGGCAATGCGGGGTGGGAAGTGTTGTCCCAGATGGTGAGCAGTTTTCTCAATATAATCCTCTCCAGCATTGGTCAATTTTTAATTTAAAAACTAGAAATCTTCTAATTTTGCATGCAAAAGTATGGGAAAGGTCTTGCATAAACAAAGGCTGATTGATCAGTTTTTCATTTAAAAGCTGGAAATCTAATTTTGCATGCAGCAGTATACTGATCAATCCAAGGGCACAATTTAGAACTAGAAATGGGGGGGGGGGGGGACAAAGTGCGAGGCCTGCAGGGCTGAAGCCCATAGGCCGGGGGTCTGGGGGCCGCTTTAGGCCCCCAGAAACCAACGGTATCTAGATAAGCTCAGATGCTTTCTGAGCATCCAGAACAGTAATTTTAATGTTTTGAGAAGACCATAAAGTGGACACAATTTGACTTATGCAATTTGAAACTGTGGATATAAGTACTTTATTCTGAGAATAGCCAGCATTGATTTTACTAACATCCTGGTGTAAAAAAGGTATCACCACATGTGTAGAACTCAAAAAGAATGATACAGTAGTATTCAGAATAATAGTAGTGCTATGTGACGAAAAGATTAATCCGGTTTTGAGTCTATGTCTTATTGTTACATGGGAAACAAGGTACCAGTAGATTCAGTAGATTCTCACAATCCAACAAGACCAAGCATTCATGATATGCACACTCTTAAGGCTATGAAATTGGGCTATTAGTAAAAAAAAGTAGAAAAGGGGGTGTTCACAATAATAGTAGTGTGGCATTCAGTCAGTGAGTTCGTCATTTTTGTGGAACAAACAGGTGTGAATCAGGTGTCCCCTATGAAAGGATGAAGCCAGCACCTGTTGAACATGCTTTTCTCTTTGAAAGCCTGAGGAAAATGGGACGTTCAAGACATTGTTCAGGGGAACAGCATAGTTTGATTAAAAAGTTGATTGGAGAGGGGAAAACTTATACGCAGGTGCAAAAGATTATAGGCTGTTCATCTACAATGATCTCCAATGCTTTAAAATGGACAAAAAAAACAGAGACCCGTGGAAGAAAACAGAAAACAACCATCAAAATGGATAGAGGCATAACCAGAATGGCAAAGGCTCACCCATTGATCAGCTCCAGCATGATCAAAGACAGTCTGGAGTTACCTGTAAGTGCTGTGACAGAAGACGCCTGTGTGAAGCTAATTTATTTGCAAGAATCCCCTGCAAAGTCCCTCTGTTAAATAAGACGTGCAGACGAGGTTACAATTTGCCAAAGAACACATCAACTGGCCTAAAGAAAAATGGAGGAATATTTTGTGGACTGATGAGAGTAAAATTCTTTTTGGGTCCAAGGGCCACAGACAGTTTGTGAGATGACCCCCAAACTCTGAATTCAAGCCACTGTTCACAGTGAAGACAGTGAAGCATGGTGGTGCAAGCATCATGATATGGGCATGTTTCTCCTACTATGGTGTTGGGCCTATATATCGCATACCAGGTATCATGGATCAGTTTGGATATGTCAGAATACTTGAAGAGGTCATGTGGCCTTATGCTGAACAGGACATGCCCTTGAAATGGGTGTTTCAACAAGACAATGACCCCAAGCACAGTAAATGAGCAAAATCTTGGTTCCAAACCAACAAAATTAATGCCTCGCAGATGTGAAGAAATCATGAAAAACTGTGGTTATACAACTAAATCCTAGTTTAGTGATTCACAGGATTGCTAAAAAAGCAGTTTGAACATAATAGTTTTGAATTTGTAGCGTCAACAGCAGATGCTACTATTATTGTGAACACCCCCTTTTCTACTTTTTTTTTTTTACTAATAGCCCAATTTCATAACCTTAATAGTGTGCATATCATGAATGCTTGGTCTTGTTGGATTTGTGAGAATCTACTGGTACCTTGTTTCCCATGTAACAATAAGAAATATACTCAAAACCTGGATTAATCTTTTTAGTCACATAACACTACTATTATTCTGAACACTACTGTAAAAGCTGGAAATCTAATTTTGCATGCAACAGTATACTGGTCAATGAGCCTTTGTTTATGCAAGACCTTTCCCATATTTTATCACACCTTTGGTCAGCAGCTCGGTTGGGGGTGGGGGGGTGGGGTGCATCCACCTCAACCCCCTCAAGATTATATGAGGGTCCTCATATGTCCTACAAATGGAGAAGTTTCACAGTTATTCACATGTTAACTTTGGACCTATTGCACACGTGTTGACGGCAGGAGGAAACCCAAGCAGACATGGAGAGAACGGCCAAGTCTATTGGCCTAGTGGCCGGGTACACAAGGCCGTGGCAAAATGTCTATTCGTCCGATTGTCACTTGAATAAGGCGCAAATAGTCTATTCACCCAACCAGTGGTCGGGCCAAAGTCTTGGCATTTTTCTGAAATAGCACCAGGTGAAACAGCAAACTTCGGCTGTGGGTGCCCAGCCACCGGGTCAATAATCACTCCTGGAGAGGCCATGCAGACATCACACAGAAAGGAGCTGCACTGTGGTGGAATTGACCTCAGGTTCTTCTTACTGTGGAAAGAGTGCTAACTGGTGACAGTTATGTATGGTGGCCCTAATATGGTGAACCTGAAGTGCAAAACACAACAGCAAATCGCACAGCACAAGTGTTTTTTTGATTGCTGTTGTGCTGTGCGATTTGCTGTTGTGTTTTGCACTTCAGGTTCACCGTAGTTATGCTATGCTGGTGACATATATAAAACTTCAGAGTATTTTAAAATAGATCCAGCTGGGTTTAGCCCTTCAAGCCAGAGGCCAAACTTGCAGTGGAACGTATCTTCAGCCTCTGGCAACCTCCAGGGGCCAGTTAATGTGGCCCAGTTACTTTTCTGATGCAAAGGCCATTCTGTGCATAATAGAGCCCTGATATCATATACTTTGGCTTGACAGAACCTAGTTGAGCTTCCTACATTGAATTCCGACTTGCAGAAGAGTTTTTGTTTTACTTTTCCAACTCAGAACGCGGAAATTCCCACTTCTGACTGTCTGGGTAGTCAGTGAAGGCAGCACACTGTACCTTTAAGGCGTTCCTCATGCGCGTGCTGCCGCCTGTCACGTGCCAGTCTGTATTCCCTGTGCTTGCGGAAGTAGCATGAAGCTAAAGGATCTCGGAAACGACGCCCTTGTCTTCTGGCTAATTTAATTAAGACTAACTTATAAGCGTAGTAGGAAGTGTTTTCGTGTGTGTGTTTTATTTGGTATAGTGGGAGAAGGAACAACATGTAAGACTAATATCGGTTACTTGCTTAGCTGTGCTGGCTAGCTTGCGACCAGTGTTGTTTTGGTCGAAAAGGCTGGAAACACTGGTACAGAAAACACTGGTCTGCTGTGATACTTCATGGAGACACAAAAAGCTGTTTTTCCATGACAGATTCATAAGCGCATTGTTCCAACTGTAAGGTTTTTGCCCGATTCAGCAACTTCACGATGCATGACGCGTATGAACCAGTGCCTATTTTGGAAAAACTTCCTCTCCAGATTGACTGTCTTGCAGCCTGGGGTAAGTTATTGACAGCTGTCTGGAGGATTTATTGTCTCCAGTCTCAGGTGTCCACAGCTCGATAACATGCCAGATTAAATCAAATGTCTTGTCGCCGCTTGATAATTGTGTTTGTGTGTGTGTGTATATATATATATATATATATATATATATACACACACACACACACACACAAGGTTGGGTAGGATTACTTTGAAAGAATACATGTGGATTACATGTATGCATGCACATACATTTGGATTACTTGTAATCTGATTACTTTTGGATTACATTTCAAAGTAATCCTACCCCAACCTTGTGTGTGTGTGTGTATATATATATATATATATATATATATATATATATATATATATATATATAATGTTTTATTTTTGATTGCTATTTTTCATGTTTTTAATATGGAAATGGCTATTCGCACGGCAAGACTGGTGGCAAAACTTGTAACTACTTGTATAAACATTGATATTGCATTTTAAAAGTATAGTGACTCCTGAAAACAAGAGGTACATTTTTCCTGATTATCAGGTCATGAGTAGAAAACTTCAGTTCTGAAGCCTTTGGGTTTTAGAAACATACCCTTTACCTTTTGGGATTTAAAATTATAACTACTTGATCTCTTTTCTTGAAATAAAAACCAAATTAAACCTCCAAGCCTTTTCTAAAGAAAGTGTCTGTCAGTTTTTTCCTCATCTGTTCTAGTTTTTTGTTACATAAGTTTGAGTAAAAAAGTCATCTCAAAACATGATTTTGAATAAACATATGTAAAAACCCTATGACACGTTTTAGATAAAATGTTTCTCTACATTTAGATGCAAATATTAAGCATCTACCATAAATAGTATCCGAGTTTAATCCAAAAATGTAAAGTTTTAGTTCCTGACTTCGCCACCAGGGTCTTGCCGTGCAAATAGTGAGAGTTATGCACACGGCCGCTGTGCGAATAGGGTCAGCCTTTTAATATATCTATCATCTTATTTTATTGATTTGTAACTGCACCTCCAATTTATGTATTTTGGTTGCTGAAGGTGTTTTTATTTCTCTTTTTATGGTGGAGTTAGGTGATATAATTTCGTTTTATGCTGCATCTTTTGAAGTGTTTTGAATGGCAATAAAAGTAATTTGAATCTTTTTCTCATCACACAGAGGACTGGCTTCTTGTAGGAACAAAGCCTGGGCATCTTCTCCTCTATAGAATAAAGAAAGATTCAGGTAAACTGAAAGCATTTTGGTCATTTTACACTATTAAAAAAATATTGCAGGTTTATTTATTTGTTTATTGTTTGCCATCAGTTAGAATTTTAAGTCCAGCATTTCCTAAATCATTCATTGGATTTCAAACAAACTAGACAATGGTAGAATACATATACACTCAGCAAAAATATAAACGCAACACTTTTGGTTTTGCTCCCATTTTGTATGAGATGAACTCAAAGATCTAAAACTTTTTCCACATACACAATATCACCATTTCCCTCAAATATTGTTCACAAACCAGTCTAATCTGTGATAATGAGCACTTCTCCTTTGCTGAGATAATCCATCCCACCTCACAGGTGTGCCATATCAAGATGCTGATTAGACACCATGATTAGTGCACAGGTGTGCCTTAGACGTGAAGAGAACACCTCTCCAACGTGCCGAACGCCAGCGAATGTGAGCGTTCGCCCACTCAAGTCGGTTACGACGACGAACTGGAGTCAGGTCGAGACCCCGATGAGGACGACGAGCATGCAGATGAGCTTCTCTGAGACGGTTTGACAGTTTGTGCAGAAATTCTTTGGTTATGCAAACCGATTGTTTCAGCAGCTGTCCAAGTGGCTGGTCTCAGACGATCTTGGAGGTGAACATGCTGGATGTGGAGGTCCTGGGCTGGTGTGGTTACACGTGGTCTGCGGTTGTGAGGCTGGTTGGATGTACTGCCAAATTCTCTGAAATGCCTTTGGAGACGGTTCATGGTAGAGAAATGAACATTCAATACACGAGCAACAGCTCTGGTTGACTTTCCTGCTGTCAGCATGCCAATTGCACGCTCCCTCAAATCTTGCGACATCTGTGGCATTGTGCTGTGTGGTAAAACTGCACCTTTCAGAGTGGCCTTTTATTGTGGGCAGTCTAAGGCACACCTGTGCAATAATCATGGTGTCTAATCAGCATCTTGATATGGCACACCTGTGAGGTGGGATGGATTATCTCAGCAAAGGAGAAGTGCTCACTATCACAGATTTAGACTGGTTTGTGAACAATATTTGAGGGAAATGGTGATATTGTGTATGTGGAAAAAGTTTTAGATCTTTGAGTTCATTTCATACAAAATGGGAGCAAAACCAAAAGTGTTGCGTTTATATTTTTGTTGAGTATAGTAAGATGGGATGTCTTCAAGGGAAGCTACTTGGATATTATATAAATAATGAATGTTTAGGAGTTCAATGGTACAAATACATCATGAGGTGAAAGATGGAATGTTCCATTCAACAAAGCTCTTGAAATATTCGTTCCAGTGAAAGAATGAAAAAACATTCATTATTTATTTTATATAACGGCGAAAATAGATCCTTGTCATTTGATATTTATTAATTTATAACAACAGAAAAGGGACTTAATTTTGATGTGTGTCACTGGTGCTTAACAGCCCAATCTGAACTTTAAATTGGAGTCCAAAATAACGACAATGTAGTCCATGATGCTGTACACTGACTTCATGTACTTCCTAAAAAAAAAGAAAAATCTTCATGTAGTTCCTCAGTCCAGTGAAAAATCACATCAAAATTTTGTCCAGCTTTTCATTACAACTTTTCATGCCTCCAGACGGCTTACAGCGTAGTGGATTTTTTTTTTTTTTTTTTTGTGCGTTAGAAGAATTAGCAGTGTCAATTATCTCCTTCAAATCGTTGTCTGCCAGCAAAACAAACTCAGCTATGTTTAGCTAAACACCACCCCCGGTAGTGTGCACATGCATGTTGGTCGGGACGTGCAATAGCATATTTCATATACAAAATTGCACTCTAAAAAGAACTATTGCGTTATCAATGAAACACAATGGCAAATGGTATGAATAATCCATGTCACGTGACATACAAACCACCAATCAAATGACAAGGATCCACTCACCCATTATATAATTCTGTTTATTTGATACACCATATGCTGTTGACAATGCAAGCGCAACTCCTCCTAAACTGGTTGAAAGATTTTTATTCGCTGTCACAAAATGGTTGCACACTATATTACTCTGTGCATGAACAAAAAAGGGATAACTGGGCTGTTGTTGTTGTGTAATACATTGTATTTGTCAATTAGATATATAAGCAGACATGCTGGGCTCGTCAACAAAGGGGCTGACTAGTTTATTAATTCAGGTATTTTATCACACTATGTAATGTGTTCCATACATTATTCTTAGTTTTGTATCTTACTTTTAAAAGACTTCAATACTTGACTTTAAATAATAAGAAATGCAGAAGGTTTTTCCCTTGTGAAACTGATTAAAATTTTTGGAAAGGTGATGCAGACTTCCACTTTGATAAACGGCCTCTAAACCTGATGTCTCAGCTGCCTAGCAACCTGGGAAATTACTTTTTTGTAAATGTGTTAGGGTTTATTTTTTCTGAAAAGAATAAAAATTCTGGAAATTTGAACAGCACTTCCCCATCTACACCACAGCTTTGCTTACTTCTAGAAGTCTTGTGTAGCAGCAGAACTCTGATATTGCCCTGGTCCACTTTCAGAAGTTTCCACCTTCACATACTGCATGGAACACATGCAAGCTATAAGTATGGCAGAGCAGGGGATATTGTGTGATCTTCACAGATCTCTAATTTTCAACTTATTGTCATTGCTCAAATAAAAATTAGCGTAATCTTTTTTTTTTCTTTTTTTTATCATTTTTCCCTTAGGAACTAATAGGTTTGAAGTGACACTGGAAAAATCGAACAAGAACTTCTCAAAGAAGATTCAGCAGGTACATCAGGGATCAACATGAATTATGAGTCACACATGTAGTACTCTGGTAGATCATCTTGCAAATCAAATATCTTCAGCTTTCAAGATTTTAAGTTGTGTTGTCATTATTTGTTAAGGTGTACATTGTTTGATAGTGAGAAATAACTTCATTACACTGAAATTTGGCAACCCCATGTTGGAATGAGGTTGCCATTCTTGCACAGAGCCACCCAGATGCCAGTTTCAAATGTCAGAGAGAGATGATGTAATAGAATGACCCAGAATAGCCTGCTAGTTGTGTAATGTGGTTCGGACTGAATGTCTGTAGTGCTGTCAGCTGAAAAGTATTTTGTGCTGTTAATATTCAACATGGTCATTTACTTCCTTTCTTTATGTTTCTTTTGTCAGCTGTATGTTGTTTCACAGTATAAAATTCTCATCAGCCTTTTGGGTAAGTTGTTGTTTTCCCTTGTCAAACTTTAAAAAAATAATTTACGAGGTCTGTTAGAAAAGTATCGGACCTTTTTATTTTTTTCAAAAACCGTATGGATTTGAATCACGTGTGATTGCATCAGCCAAGCTTGAACCTTTGTGCGCATGCGTGAGTTTTCACGCCTGTCGGTTGCGTCATTCGCCTGTGAGCAGGCTTTGTGTGAGCACTGGTCCACCCCTCTCATCGGATTTTTATTGCGAATAAAAGTCTGAACGATTTGGAGCTTTGCTGCATCAAATTTTTCCAGAAACTGTGAGAGACCTCCAGGTGGACACCATTCGGAAAATTCAGATGGCTTTCAGGGACGATTTTATGGTGATTACACAGATTAAGAAGTGCTCCAGTCGGTTTAAAGACCGCCCACAGCTGCTGAGAGCGTTCCGAGCGCCGATCGACTGGCTCAAACCCCGCTGAATCAACCAGATCATTTCCAACGTGAAGGCTTTGTTGATCGTGGACGTCGTCTGACTTCCACAAAAAGGCAGAAGGCGTGGACATCAGCACTTTTTCGGCACATTCCACGGTTACAGGAGTTTTTTTTTCATGGAAAGAGGAGCGGAGGGATGCGCCACCGTGCTGCTCATGGCGCAGCACAAAACCACCTCCGTGTTGGTCTTACAGGACGGTTTTCAGATGGCTTTCAGACAGCTTTTCATTCGTGTGACTATCCAAGAAATTGTGCATGAGCTGGACATGCCACAACATTTCCTGTGAGGCTTCATCACGGCGTTGCTTTGCATCATGCAGCTCCATCGCGATGCGGGGAATTCCTCCGCTCCTCTTTCCATGACAAAAACTCCTGTAACAGTGGAATGTGCCATTCATTTCCTAACTGGACACTGTGTTGATCCGGGACGTCGTCTGACTAGCACAGGAATTGCTGAAGACGTGGACATCAGCACTTTTTCGGCACACTGAGACAGACGTGCGGAGGAATTCCGCGCATTCGCGACGGAGCTGCATGGCGCAAAGCAACGCTGTGATGAAGCCTCACAGGACATGTTGTGGCATGTCCAGCTCATGCACAAGTTCTCGGATAGTCACACGAATGAAAAGCCGTCTGAAAGCCATCTGAAAACCGTCCTGTAAGACCAACACAGAGGTGGTTTTGTGCTTCGCCATGAGCAGCACGGTGGCGCATCCCTCCGCTCCTCTTTCCATGAAAAAAAACTCCTGTAACAGTGGAATGTGCCGAAAAAGTGCTGATGTCCACGCCTTCTGCCTTTTTGTGGAAGTCAGACGACGTCCACGATCAACAAAGCCTTCACGTTGGAAATGATCTGGTTGATTCAGTGGGGTTTGAGCCTGTTGATCGGCGCTCGGAGCACGGCGCGCTCTCAGCAGCTGTGGGCGGTCTTTAAACCGGCTGGAGCACTTCTTAATCTGTGTAATCCCCATAAAATCGTCCCTGAAAGCCATCTGAATTTTCCGAATGGTGTCCACCTGGAGGTCTCTCACAGTTTCTGGAAAAATTTGACGCAGCAAAGCTCCAAATCGTTCAGACATTTATTCGCAATAAAAATCCGACGAGAGGGGTGGACCACTGCTCACACAAAGCCTACTCACAGGCGAATGACGCAACCGACAGGCGTGAAAAACTCACGCATGCGCACGAAGGTTCAAGCTTGGCTGATGCAATCACACGTGATTCAAATCCATATGGTTTTTGAAAAAAATAAAAAGGTCCGATACTTTTCTAACAGACCTCGTGAATGGACATACTTTGTACTTAGATCATATTTGCTCAGTCTTTTTTTTTTATTTTTTTTTTTTTATGCTATCATATTTTATTTGACATGGACTATATTGACCTCATTGTACTTACTCTGAGCAGTTTCCCAACTTTGTTGCTGACATGAGACAACTCCACAGTCTCAATTCAGGAGATGGCCTACTGACCATCAAAGCTAAATTTTTGAATTTTGATTCATCCAGCCAGAGTACCTGCTGCAATTTTTTGTGTCCAAGTTCTTGTGGTGTTGTGCGTAGGTGCTATATACAGTTCAATGTGCTGAATGGAAACAACTTGACCTTGTTTCCATTTTGGAGGAGTGACCTTTTGGCTATAAGTGTACTTTTTAAACAACTTTTGCCTTGACTACTTCAGATTATTTAACCATTTCCCGCTGGTTTCTGCCAGGTCTGACCGGATGGCGGCACTGTACAGAGAAATTAGCATGATCTTTGTCTGTCATCTATTGGACTGTTAGCTCACTACTGCAGCCCCCCCCCCCCCCCCCCCCCCCCCGTGGCTTTATTGTCATGTTCACAAGTCCACTTAATTCTCCTTTGCAGAAAACAACATCCATGTCCATGACCTCTTGACCTTCCAGCAGATCACCGTTGTGTCCAAAGCCAGAGGAGCCACGCTTTTTGTGTGCGACCTGCAGGTCAGTTACAGTCGCTGTGGCTGCCATTGCATGATTTTCAGCAGTATTGTTTGGCTTCCATTCATGTTTTTGCAGTAAAATTTGTATACAATGGATTAAGCTGGACCAGTGAATTGTCTGTTACAATTGAAACTCATATGTATAAAACGGGCAAAATTAGCTATGTGTATAAAATGGACAAAAATCTGTTTTGTTTTGTTTTTTCCTCTCTAAGTCAGCTGCGGAGTGGTACCTTAACATCCTAAAGCCTGATTTATGCTTCTGTAACTCTGTGGCCATGTAATGACGTGGACGTGCGTGTCTCCCTTTTAAAGTTCTCTGTTGTGTCTTTATGCAGTTTGCAGTTGGCCAGGACCAGTGGCTTTTTCTGGATTAATTTCTCTCAACGAGCTCCACTTCTTTAAACACTCCTTGTTGCAAAGTTGGTCATATTTATGGTCTTTTCCTTGAAATGTATTTGATCCATGATTGAAATGTAATCCACGGGCGCACTACAAAAACGCTTGAAATATGACGGTAGAGGGAGGAGTGAAAATGTAAAAGTGACAAATCACAGCTCTCTGCTGCCTCCGATTTAGCAGGTTCACAGCCATGCAGAGGGCTGTGATCTAAAGTGGTTTGGTTCGTCACACTCAGGGATATGTGTGAAACTTAACATCATATTAGTGTAGGCAGCAAGCAGAATTTTGTTAATAATCGCCTGCCTTGTTTAGGTCCCAAGTCTGAGCATGGTTTAAAATAAATAAACACCCAAGCTTTTAATCAAGGAAATACAGTATCCACTTTCCTCGAATTGGCGAGTGTCAGTGCTGAATTTCATTTCATAGCTCTGGTACTGGCTACGTCCAGACTGACCTGTCTGGTACATACGAGGGGCTGCGAGTGGACAGGATGTTTTGTCCGATATGAGCGAAAATCCGTTATATACGGTGTTTATTGCATGGAAAACCATACAATAGCATTGGGACTTTTGCCTTTGTCCAGTGAGTGCTAATATCGGGTTTATACAATAACGATTTAGGCAAGTTTTACTGTATATTACTTTCTAATTGAAAATTATGGTATCCACAACAGTGTGATTTGCTCAACATTTATTTTGTCAAAAGAAGACTGTCATGCATTTTTTTTTTTGTTGTTTTGTTTTGTTTTTTCATAATTGTGTTTTCCCTGATTTTAAAATCTTGATGTGTATATTTTGTTATCAGCAAGCTAGCACCGGAGAGGAAAGATTAAGAATGTGTGTTGCAGTCAGAAAGAAACTACAGCTGTATTACTGGAGGGATAGAGAGTTCCATGAACTGCAGGTAAAATGAATACAAATAAAAATTGGTATGTTTAGATATTTTTCGTTTTTTCCTTCAGTGTTTTGACACATTTAGAACTCTGAATGTTTTCTTTTGTTTTGTCAGGGGGACATTGGTGCACCAGATATTCCAAAGGCTATGGCTTGGTGTGAAAATTCCATTTGTGTTGGGTTCAAACGAGATTATTACCTTATTCGGGTAAGTGGGAAAAGGCTAAAACTTTTGTTGTTTTTTTTAATCTTTAGCTTTACTCATCATTAGTCACATACTGTATGAAGAGATACTGTAGTCCTCGTCTGTTTTTGAGTATGAGTCAACTGGGGCTGCAGATTTGAAAGGCTGCTGTAAGTTTCATTATCTGCTCTGTTGTGGAGCACAAGTTTTTTTTTATTTTATTATTATTATTATTTTTTTTTCATGGATTCTCATAGTGAAGAGTGTGATGTTATTATAGTCGTAAATAAAGTAATAATAAAAAAATTGACTCCAAGGCTTGCATGTTCAGCCTCCAGCTGAAATGCATCTGCTGAATCGCAGAGAAACACTCTGATTTCTACTTCTTTTTGTGGATTCTTTACTAATTTCTTTGCTCCTCTCTGATGGTAAACTTAAAATCTTTGGGTTGTGGAAAAAACAAGCCATTTGAAGACATTATGTTGGGCTTTGAGAAACATTGATCAACTTATTATTTTTTAGTTATTTTTTTAAAGCATTTTCTGACTTTGCGGACCAAACAGTCTTTTGTTGCAGCCCTGCTCATAATGTGTGAGGATTTGTTTTGTGCCACGGTGTGTAGTTACACATTTAATATGTTTTGAACTGTACTCTAGGCTAATAACAATCTAGGGTAATGTAAGATTTTATTTTATTTTTTTGTACACCTTTCATGTCTACATTGTCACTGTTTAGAAGACTTAATTGAGTTTAAATGTAACTTGAAAATGTCTTTGAAATCACTTATTAAAACATTTTATAGACTGGCTGTTTTCCCCTTGTTTCTATGTGGTCAATGAATTTGAGCTTTTTCCTTTTATAGTTTGCATTATGTTGAGTTGAAATGATTCATTGAATACCTGATGAACAAAATAAATATTGACTCATTCTTTTGCTTAGTCTTTTTCCATTTATTTAATTCAGAAAAGAAATCAGGTTGTCTTTACAATTCACAAATGACATCATTAGCTGATTTGTTTGGTAATGTTATAATGTATACAGTTCAAGGTTTCTTTATGTTCTCATGCACACTATCTCTGCTGTCACTTAGATGGATGGTCGTGGCTCCATCAAGGAGCTCTTTCCTACTGGGAAACAGCTGGAGCCTCTGGTTTCCCCACTGGCAGACGGGAAGGTGGCTGTTGGTCAAGATGACCTAACGGTGGTACTCAATGAAGAGGGTGTTTGCACCCAGAAGTGTGCTCTAAACTGGACAGACATCCCTATAGCCATGGGTAAGAAAGCAACATAACAATGCAAGCATTTCATACTCGCATTATTATACAGTCCTGGACAGTGACACAAGATTTGTCATTTTGTCTTTATACACTACTACAGAGTTAAAATGAAATAGTCAAGATATGCTTGTAGTGTAGACATTAGCTTTAATTCAAGGAGTTTAACAAAAGGATCACACTAACATTTAGGAATTACAACCATTTCCGCACTCAGCCCCTGCATTTTCAGAAATAGTCGTTTATCGGCCTTGAGGCTCAAAACCTGCACTATGCACAATTTCTCCAGTTGCAACTGGACAGTTTTGAATTTTCCCTCACCAGTTATACAGCTTTGTGATGAAGTGGTATGGAGATAAACGAAAGGTCAGCTACAGTTTGGCAGAAGGCACATCGGCAATGCAAGCCTAGATTTGATCTTTTTTGTTGAAAGAAAATTCTTCTCTGCTCCACTATGAAGCTATGAGTGGTGATGCAAAATGTAAAACTTGCACTTTGCACAATTTCTTCAGTCACAGCCATAGAAGTCTGTAATTTCTTCAAGGTTGTCTGGGTGTCGTGGTGGTTTTTCTCACTCATCTCCTTGCACGTTTCCTTTAGTTTTTGAGAACTTTTTGCTCCACACAGATTTGGGTGAAGAGTCTCCGTCTCAGATGACTTGCTGAGCTCCAAAATGACGCATGTGCAGTGGAGGCAGGGTGGACCAATTTTTAGGGGGGTACTATTCGGTGTGTGACACCGGGTCACCACAGGAGATCCGATATGTATCTGAATGTTGTTTTGGGACAGGTTTTATGCCTGATGCTCTCCCTAACACAACATGGTAAATGGGCACGGGTGGTCTTAAGATGGGAAACCTTCTGCCTCGGAAAACAAGTGCATCAACTACTGGCCACCACACTACCCCACACCTTGATCTTATACACCCCACATCCACAAATGTTTTTCATTTGTTCAGGGGGTGGTATTGGGTCTGTCAAAGAGTCTTGTAAGTACAAATCTTCCTAAACCAATTGATTGATTTCAGTGAAAGTTGCACAGTGGTAACACCCCATATGAAAATGTACTTGATAGAAACTATTTCTGATGTGACATCTTAAAAGGGAGCTAATTGGACTTTTTTGTTACACATATTTGTCAGTTGCATTTAGAAACAGATGTGTTGGCCTTGTCACTACCGAGATTGATCAGTTTAATCCAAATATTTAATCAGAAAAGTGTTACTACCACAGATGTATAATGCATGTATTTGTATCAGTTTGTGAGCATGGCCACAGAGCTCTACTTTATAGTTGTCTATTTCATGTTGTGAAAGGCATTATCATTCACACTGTGTATCTGGTCATTAATCTTTTTAGACTTTTGATATATTGTCTGGTGGTATCTTGTATGAATTTAATATGAACTGGCAGAAAAGTTGCATGCAGGCTGCAAAAGACTTGCAGACACACGAGCAAAAAGTTCCTTCTATAATAAACCAATTAAATTTTGAATCAGCCACAAATGCTATTGGGGCCATCAGAATGAAATATCATTTTTAAGTAACACTGTCAAGAATGTTCTGTGTTATTTTTACATTTACACAAAGTAATATTGACTAAAAAATGAAAATTACATTCTGAACAAACTGTTTTTAGACACTAAAACAAAAAGTTCTTGTGACAGGGAAGGTCACTCATTAGGACAAATTTATTACCCCCCTATGAAATTTAACTGTTTATTCAAAATCGAAAAAGTGCTTTCTTTTTTTTTTATAACAGAGCAAGGAATTTTCAGCACAGCATTTCTAAACTTTGTATGCTTACATTGTTTAACTTTGCACACAGAAACAAAATTATTTGACAAAAAACAAAAACTACCAGGGTCAAAATTATTAGCCAATTGTGTGCCCTTTTTTGCTCAATAAGAGCCTGCAGTTGTTTGTTGTAGATTTCACCAAGTCTCAGACATGATCTCCTGAGGGATTTGAGCCCATTCTTCTTTGGCGAACCTTTCAAGCTCCTCCAGATCTGATGGTCTTCTGGCATGGACCTTGGTCTTCAGTTCATCTCTCAGATTTTAAATAGGATTCAAGTCAGGGGTTTGTGCAGACCAGTCAGAAATGTTCACTTTGATCTTCTGCCGGTACTTCTTCACCAGGAGTGGCATATGTTTTGGGTCATTGTCGTGTTGGAAGACAATGCGACGACCCAGACCCAGTTTTGCTGCTTACTGCTTGGGGTTTTCTTTCAGAATCTTCACATTCATCTTTCTTCATGATTCCTTCCAGCTTGAGTAGCTTATTGAAGGTCAGACCTTTGAGTATGGGAGTATCATAGATCGTGCCTAGGTGAGAACAAGTACAGCACAGATTCAAGCTGGAACTCTCGAATGCTTCTTCTCAGACCACAAGCCACTGGTTGTATCAGTACTGTAGAGCAGGTGAGATGCAGTGACATAATGTAGCTAAGGAATGTTCAGGTTGACGTCTGCATATCACATATGCCTTGGTGCACATATTCACTTACCTAGTCTAGCCGGTTTGTTGTTGGTTATATCATTTATTTCCTTGATGTTGTAGACAAAATATGCATGACTTATCTTTGCATATATTTTATCCAGAACTGCTTTACAGTTACACGCATATATCAACCAAGGTGCATCATTGAAGATTCCTTTTCATTTATAGTTTTCAGTGCAGATTCTGAATCAACAGGTTAACTTTGAGAAGTAATGTATTTATTATTCTATCCTGTGACTCATTAGCAAGAAATGTTTCTATGAAAGAAATTCTTCACAAAATTTAGCTAATTTTACAGTTTTTGCTAGAAGTGCAAATACCTGATGTGTGTTGACAAAACAAATGTTATCAGATACCTTGAAGTGTTATACAAAGCACTTGTACCAAATCAGCATTTTCCAGCAGGGGATATTGTGCTCTCGGAGCACTCTTATAGTGTGTGTACTTTGCAAGATAACCCTCAGTTTTAACTAGTCATGTCTGACATGCCCGAGACTTGTTGAAAACTACAACAAACAGCAGGCTTTTATCCAGGAAAAAAGGACACACCGTTAACTATTAGCATCAGGGAGGCTAATAATTTTGACCCTGGTAGTTTTTTTGTGAAATAATTTTGTTTGTGTGCAAAGTAAAAATAATGTAAGCATCCAAAATAAAACTAGGATGTAGAAAATTTGTGTTTGAAATGTCCTTGGTCCAGTTAAAAAAAAAAAAAAAAAAAAAAAGCACTTACGAAAATTTAGAAAGAAATGTTAAATTTCATAGGGCGGTTAATCATTTTGTTCTCAATTGTAGCTGACAGGAATGTTTGAAGAGTATTTAAACTTTTGTTTCCCAGTCAAAAATCAGATTTGATCACATAGCAGTAATTGGTTGCTACAACAAACATGGATTACGGCACAAAAAAGCACATTGCTTTCAGTTCATGTCTCTTTAATATTCTAAGGTACCTCGGTGATTCTTTCTAAAGTTATTTCCAGTCACAGCTGCTGTCCACATGTTGGATGAAAAAACAATTTTATTCCTTTTTATTCCATGACAAATGCATCATAATTCTAATGCAATTATGAAGTTTGTAGGAGAGGACCTTCATTTGAGCTCTTATGCCATTCTAAAGCACTTCCTTCTGTGTTCACTCTAATGCAGAAAAGGCACTGTAAGGGGAAAAGTTATGCCTCACAATGATTTCAGACAGTTTTTATCAAGCAGCTTTTGAAATCTCCTGATGATCCTGACTGGTTATGGGTTCTTTTTCCGTTGTGTAGACGTAATCCTGAGCACCAAACTACTCAGCTTTCAGGGACTAGTTCCACCTGCAATTTTCGATCATCTTCCACAGGAGACACACATGGTACCTCCACAGATCAGGTCCTAGTCTGAGCATAGTACTAGTTCCTGTGTAATTGAAGTGGACAGCCTGAGCTCTCCCTCCCTGTCCTGTGTCCAGAGTCCCACCCAGTCCTTTCATGATGGCTTACATTGGTGAGAGTTCCTGTCCAAACAGCCTCAAGTCCTTTGCTCTGTAATGTTGAGTGCGACAGCTGTCTCTACACAATCTATGGAACATTGCCATTCTCAGTCATGCAAACTGTAGTGCTACAGGTGCGATCTTATCATTCAACTGACCGCAGTTTGACTTTAAAATGTCCATATCCTTTATGACAGAGGTCTTCACGGCTGCGTTATAACATGACATGACCTTTACATGAAGAGTATGAATGATTTGGCATCTGTTACTTGACGATTCTTAAATGTACATGATTTAACGTGTCTCACTTTAATTGTTCCATTAAGCTGCCTTATTATTTTAGTTTCAGTGTGGATATACAGCAGTTCTTTAATTTCAGCATCAAACCTATTCCCAATCATATTAAAATGCTTTATAGACTTTAAAAATCTCAACAATAGCATCCAGATGTCTATCTACTCTTTGTAAAGGAACCCCCATGACTAGGACGACACGCATAACATAACTTGTGTGCCATATTCTTGTGCAGAAATTAACTCAAAATGTGACTGCATATATGTAGTCTTGAGTTGTAGAAGTTGATGGAATATTGCTTGATTCTGTGCAGTAAAATTATTGGCAGGAAGTTCATGGGAAATGTATACTGAACAAAAATATAATTGCAGCACTTTTGTTTTGCTGAGAAGAATGACTCATATTTGCAACAGAACTGTTACAAGTTCAGTTATTATTTATATCCATCATTTGGGTCAACATTGGATCCTCGGATATCTCGGATGTTCATTCAGTTGTTTAATTTTGTAGAAAAAAGCAGATCACAGACATGACACAAAACTAAAGTCATTTCAAATGGCAACTATCTGGCTTTAAGAAACACTATAAGAAATCAGGAAAAAAAAATTGTGGCAGTCAGTAACGGTTACTTTTTTAGACCAAGCAGAGGGAAAAAAAATATGGACTCACTCAGTTCTGAGGAATAAATTATGGAATCACCCTGTAAATTTTCATCCCCAAAACTAACACGTGCATCAAATCAGATCTGCTCGTTAGTCTGCATCTAACAAGGAGTGATCACACCTTGGAGAGCTGTTGCACCAAGTGGACTGACATGAATCATGGCTCCAACACGAGAGATGTCAATTGAAACAAAGGAGAGGATTATCAAACTCTTAAAAGAGGGTAAATCATCACGCAATGTTGCAAAAGATGTTGGTTGTTCACAGTCAGCTGTGTCTAAACTCTGGACCAAATACAAACAACATGGGAAGGTTGTTAAAGGCAAACATACTGCTAGACCAAGGAAGACATCAAAGCGTCAAGACAGAAAACTTAAAGCAATATGTCTCAAAAATCGAAAATGCAAACAAAACAAATGAGGAACGAATGGGAGGGAACTGGAGTTAATGTCTGTGACCGAACTGTAAGAAACCACCTAAAGGAAATGGGATTTACATACAGAAAAGCTAAACGAAAGCCATCATTAACGCCTAAACAGAAAAAAACAAGGTTACAATGGGCTAAAGAAAAGCAATCGTGTACTGTGGATGACTGGATGAAAGTCATATTCAGTGATGAATCTCAAATCTGCATTGGGCAAGGTGATGATGCTGGAACTTTTGTTTTGTGCCGTTCCAGTGAGATTTATATATATATATATATATATATGTATGTATGTATGTATATGTATGTATGTATATATATATATGTATGTGTGTATGTGTGTATGTATATACATATGTATGTATATACACTCAACAAAAATATAAACGCAACACTTTTGGTTTTGCTCCCATTTTGTATGAGATGAACTCAAAGATCTAAAACTTTTTCCACATACACAATATCACCATTTCCCTCAAATATTGTTCACAAACCAGTCTAAATCTGTGATAGTGAGCACTTCTCCTTTGCTGAGATAATCCATCCCACCTCACAGGTGTGCCATATCAAGATGCTGATTAGACACCATGATTAGTGCACAGGTGTGCCTTAGACTGTCCACAATAAAAGGCCACTCTGAAAGGTGCAGTTTTATCACACAGCACAATGCCACAGATGTCGCAAGATTTGAGGGAGCGTGCAATTGGCATGCTGACAGCAGGAATGTCAGCCAGAGCTGTTGCTCGTGTATTGAATGTTCATTTCTCTACCATAAGCCGTCTCCAAAGGCGTTTCAGAGAATTTGGCAGTACATCCAACCAGCTTCACAACCGCAGACCACGTGTAACCACACCAACCCAGGACCTCCACATCCAGCATGTTCACCTCCAAGATCGTCTGAGACCAGCCACTCGGCAGCTGCTGAAACAATCGGTTTGCATAACCAAAGAATTTCTGCACAAACTGTCAGAAACCGTCTCAGGGAAGCTCATCTGCATGCTCGTCGTCCTCATCGGGGTCTCGACCTGACTCCAGTTCGTCGTCGTAACTGACTTGAGTGGGCAAATGCTCACATTCGCTGGCGTTTGGCACGTTGGAGAGGTGTTCTCTTCACGGATGATGCGAAGGAGATGTGTTGCACTGCATGAGGCATATGGTGGTCACACCAGATACTGACTGGTTTCCCCCCCCCAGTAAAACAAAACTGCACCTTTCAGAGTGGCCTTTTATTGTGGGCAGTCTAAGGCACACCTGTGCACTAATCATGGTGTCTAATCAGCATCTTGATATGGCACACTTGTGAGGTGGGATGGATTATCTCAGCAAAGGAGAAGTGCTCACTATCACAGATTTCGACTGGTTTGTGAACAATATTTGAGGGAAATGGTGATATTGTGTACGTGGAAAAAGTTTTAGATCTTTGAGTTCATCTCATACAAAATGGGAGCAAAACCAAAAGTGTTGCGTTTATATTTTTGTTGAGTATATGTATGTATGTACGTATATATGTATGTACATACATATGTATGTATGTATGTATGTATGTATGTATGTGTATGTATATGTATGTGTATGTATGTGTATGTATGTGTATGTATGTGTATGTATGTATGTGTATGTATGTAGTAATATATATGTATGTATGTATGTGTGTGTATGTATGTATGTATCTATATGGTATGTATTATGGTATGTCGGTATAGTTACATGTATGTATGTATTATAGTAGGCGTATGTCATATGTAATGTATGTGTAGCTGGTATGTATGTATTAAGTATGGGTATGTATGTATGTAATAGTATGTTATTGTATGTATGTATATTAATGTAGCTTATGTATGTAGATGTATAGATATGTATTATGTATGTGTATGATATGTATGGGATATATGTATTGTAGGTATGTATGTAGTATGT